>NW_004955520.1:499766-507859 GCF_000276665.1 Chinchilla lanigera
TTTTCTCCGGTACCGGGAACCGAACTCACGACCTTGCGCTTGCCAGGCAGGCGCTTTGCCGCTGAGCTAAATCCCCAGCCCCCAAAATATTTTCTTTTTTAAATTTTTGGAAGATTTTGAGAGAGACTGGTGTTAACTCTGTGTTTTCTTCTTGAGTCAGCTTAGATTATTTGGGTGTTTCAAAGAGTTTGTCCATTTTTCCTAGGTTATTTAATTTGTTAGATATATAAATTTTCATAGTACTGTCTTAGAATTTTTGAAACATCTCTGTAAGTTAGGTAGCTGTGATAATTCATTGTGGTACCAATTTGAATAAGAAACACCCAGCTGATTGGTTTAGTGGGGTTCTGGGCATGTTTGGGTAGTGGATTTACTCAAGAGGGAAGATCCTCCTTGGGTATGGGTGGCATCAAGCAACCGGTTTGCAGCCTGGATGGAATGAAAAGGGAAAGAAGAAGAGGTCTTGCTTTTGCTTTGTAGGAAGAGCTCCATCTCTGCCCTGGGCTTTGAACATCCATCTCTCGGCTTCAGCACAGGCTCTTCAGCTTCCCAATGCAGACCCTTCGGCTGGAGGATGTGAACTCACGCCGCACTCTGCGGTGAGCTCCAGGCCTTTGGCTTTTGAATGCTGACTGACTCCTTCGGATCTGCAGTGTGTAGGCAGCCCTTTTGCATTCTTCCAACCCTGACTCTGCAGCTGGACATTGTCAGCCTAGCCTGTAAATTCTTTATGTATCATACATATTTTATATTAGATCTGTTCCTCCAGTGAACCTTGATATAGTAGTGACATCTCTCTTTCACTTGTGATTTTATTACATTCTCTTTCTTTTCTCTTTTCTCGCTCTCTCTGCTTGTCTGTTAGAGGTTTGTTAATTTTGCTGATCCTATCAGAAAAATAAACTTTTGTTTTCATTGATTTTTCTCTATTGACTTTCTACTCTCCACTGGCTTTCTATTCTCCACTTTATCTGTCCCAAGCTTTATTATTTCTTACTTTCTGCTTGCTTTGAGCTTTGTCTTTTTCTATTTCTTATTAAGGTATAAGGTTAGGTTATTGACCTGAGATCTTTCTTCTTTCTAAAGCAGGCCTTACTGCTGTAAGTTTCTCCCTGAGTGCTGTGTGTGCTGCATCCTCCAAGTTTGGGTATTTCCATTTTCACTTACCTCCAAGTATTTTTTAATTTTCTTTGTCATTTCTCCTTTGACCCATTGATTAAGAATGTTTTATTTAATTTTTATATATTTGTAAATTTTCCATTGGTCACAGTAGATGCTATGTGTGATATTTATCTTAAAAAATCTATGGAGAGGGCAGGAGATAATAGGTCAGTGGCACAGCACTTGCCTGGCAAGCCTGAGCTTGTGAGTTCAATTGCCGGTACCAAAAAAAATATCTATGGAGGCCTATTTTGTGGCCTAGTGTGTGGTCTATCCTGGAAAATGCCTCACAAGTACCTCAGAAGAAGGTGCTTTCTGTTGTGGTTGTGTGGCAGGTGTGGTATGTCTCTGTCAGTATTCGTTAGCTTATAGTGCTGCTTAGGTCGTTCATTTCTTTATGATAGCTATGTCACTCAGTTTTCCATCGCTACAGAAATACCTGACAACAACAACTAAAGGAAGAAAGGTTTGTTTTGGCCTATGGTTCTAGAAGTTTCCATTCATGGTAATCTGGCTCCACTGTGTTGGGCCTGAGGTGAATCTACAAAAATAGGTCAAGTATGGATTTTTAAGAACAGGGATTGATACTAGTCATCTTTGGTAAATTCAGGTTATAAAGACGCTGGGAGAAATTTGTTGAAATGGTAAATTAAAATATTACTGAGACAATATGCCATTATTGAGTGTTTTATTATATAGTAGGCACAAAGAGCTTTACATATAACATCTATATCATGTTATTTACTTAATCCTCACATATAACAGCTTTATCCTCACATATAACAGCTTTACATACAACATCTATATCATGTTATTTACTTAACCTCTTCACTGCCTATATTACTGTCCCTCTTTTATCATTAACTAATAAGCTCTAATGAGATAAAGAATTTATTGTGTGCTGGGGATGGAACCCAGTGTCTCACACGTTAGGTGAGCATTGAGCTACACCCTCAGCCCAGTGAAATAATGATTTTTCCTAGTGTTTTTTATAGTTCATAAAGATATTGAGAATTTAACAAGTAAAAAATTCTTACCAGCTGTAAACCTCTTTGTTTTTCAGCCAACTTCTGTCGTGCAATTTTGAGGACATTTTGAGCTTCTGCTACTTGGATTTGTTTAGGGCTTACCACCTTAAAGAGAATATCAGAACATTTAAGTGTTAAAAACATCTGGTTTGCTGTTTATAATTGCACTTAGGTTTGAAAGACATTTACAGGTGTCAGCCATTAAACTTTCCTGGAATTTTGTATGTGTATACAAGGGATATAAAGTGGTTTATTATGGCCAAACATATTAAAATAAAACAATATAGCATAGTTGTCAGAAAAAATGGAACAGGAGTATTTGACCTCTGTGTGAATTAGCCCGATATACTGCATTTGGTTAAAGTGATTTCATCAGGCATCCTTTCCTTAGAGGATCACTCAAGCATTGTTAATGAAGATGATTTCTCAGACACAGGCTGTCTGGAATTCTCAGAGACCTGGGGAGGCGTACCTTCTGGACCTCGCGGTAGTCATTCAGGGCTATAACCCACTGGCACATGGAGCAACATGCAGCGGACACCAGAGCCATCTTGGTTGGGTTGAAGTCTGGCAAGTTCAAAATTTTTTTCAGCTTCACAAAAACCTATAGAGAATGTGTTATACAAGAAAGAGCTATTACTGGTCTGAAGTTTTCCCCAATGTATATTAGCATGAATGAAACTTTATTTCCTATAAGAATCCTGCTTACATCCTAGGAACCAAGTGGCCCCAGTTAGGAGGAGCCTCTGCAGGGAAGAGGAGACAAATAAAAGCATTAGAATTGCAATTCTGTGTTAGAAGTGGAAGACAGTGGTAAAAGCAGTGGTAAAAGCATCTGTTGCAGGAGCAGCTCCACTATGAGAAGGGGTGCATGAGGAGATCTGAAGTCCCTGTGTATCTGACTGGGAGAGGAGCTGGTTCTGTCCTACCCCTCAATGGCATGTTGGCAGGCACGGTCCTTGTTGGGTGGGTGATGGTCGTGGTGGCAGGGAGTCACTGGCGTCCCACAGACCCACCTCTGCTAAGTGGTACCCCTGAAGCAGAGTTTCCCCTCTGCTTTTGGGAGCCATCTTTGGACTGATGTCTTCTCAGCCTGGGATTTCTTCTCCCTTTCCAGCCAGGCATTTTCTCGCTTGCCTGGAGAACAGCACTACTTTCCTGGCTCATCTTAACAGCAAGTGGTCCATTCTCAGTTTGTCAGCATTGGTGTTCTTCTTGCCATTTAAAATCCTGCCAGGCTTTTTAGCATCCATTTAGATGAGCTATTAAGTATTATTCACGTCACATCTATTTAAACAAAACCACAGGGCCTCTTATTGCTAAGTGTCCTTCCAAGGTACTTGTGTTTATTCCATGTATAATGTGGATGTCAGCATGAGCATTGCAGCTTGCTCAGACCCAGCCCGGGGCTTCCTAACAGCACAGGACAACACTAGAACTGACTGACAACAGGTCCACCGGTCTCCCTGGAGCATGGCTCTCAAAGCACCTCCCATGTGACATCTCTGTTGGGACACTCCTCCAGCTTCACCATACAATTCCACGTTTTTAGTTATTTGTTAAAGCATCTGGTTTTCTGTTGCCTCCTCCTCTGCATGTTCCTTTCCCGTTCCTGTGGAATTCTTCGCTGAGCATGGCCAGTCCATGTTTGTCCAGGACTGTGCCTGGCCCTCTTTCTCCTTGAAGCTACAGCCAATCTGCATTCTGAATGAAATCTATTCCAGAAAAACCCTCACCACAGTTCCAGGCTGCTTCATTTCCTTTAATTTTTTTCCTTACTCTGCTCCATCTCCCTGCACATGAATTGATATTTGTAAAATGCTCAGAACAAGGTCTGACATATGCTGCTCTATGAAAACTGGCTGAACAATAAAGATAAGTCTGAGACACCTTTATCCACTCACTGGATGATCACGATGCACTGTAGCTCACCTAGAAAGACTTCATTTTACAGCTATCCTCCTACGTCTCTAATCTTGGTTAGTTAAAGAGTTTCTGAGCTGTGACATTTTCCAACTCCAATGACACACTGCTTTTTCTTAACACGTCTAGGAAACCTGTGGAGTTAGGATATGCAGCTTGCTTCCCTGGCTTTTACCACTGTCTTCCACTTCTAACACAGAATTGCAATTCTAACTCTTATTTGTCTCTGTGGATCATGAATATAAAATGCATAAATTATGCATTAATTAGAGAGTCACTTTTTACCTTATCAGGTATGCTGTCCTTGTCAAGGTTAATCAGTTTCTTTAGGAAGCCAGTTTCTGAAAGAAGCAGCTTTGCTGTTGCCCAGTTTGGTTTCTTTTGCAGCAGAATACACACTGCATTCATGACAGTCAGCACAAGGAAGGGGGGCCGCGTGTAGACCCTGCAAAGATGGAAAAGCTCCTCACCCTGTGAACTATCCCAGAAGACAGCAGCCACAGATTCCAACAAGCACTTTGACAAGGAGAACATCTGTAGCTATTTCACCATTTGGATACCTTTTAAACTTTGAGTCGCTAATATGTGAGTTTCTGCTTCAGAATGATGAAATGCATCAAATGTAAATATTCAGAACATCTGAGTTAGGGGCAGATTCTTTTTTATTATTATAAAAGAAGAACCCACTGTTGTTATTTAAAAATAGGAACCATCTTATCCTTCTGTTTCACTCTTGGGCTGTTCACTGATGACTAATTGACAAGAACACTGTGTGGGTGTATTCTATGTGTGCAAGGCTATGGGTGATGTGTGTGCACATGCAGTGTGTATGTGTGGTATGTGTGTGAGTCTGGGCATGTGTGAGTGGGCAAGGTAACTGAGGAGTGGCCCTGTTCCTGTGATTCATGGAGTGTCATGAGGTCCAAAGCCCCTTACACAACCCCTCTGGATTTTCTTCATCCTGTGCTAAAAATCCTGCCATCATGTGTGTGTGGGGGGGCGGTAGATGGGCATTTGTGTGTCAAGTTACTAATGAGATGTTTGTTGTTATGGGAACACTGGAGGCTGCTTTGTGTTGTATCCTAACCCACTGATGTGCCAGTTGATGCAATGGAAAGTCAGGGGTTAGAACATGTTATGGTTATGTGTAGATGTCTGCCCTCTTCCCAGAGCCTGGCGTGCTCACAGGTGGGGCTTTTGGGAGGTGATTGGACGATGGGGCCACGACACTCAGTGACTTAACCCACTGATGAGATTACAGCTAAGTGTGTTGTGGGGAGGTGGAGCCTGGGAGGAGGAAGTGGTCACTGGGGTATGAACTGGAAAGGGTACCTCACTGCCTCCTTGATCCCTCTGCTTCCTGTCACCATGCCATGGACTGTTTCTCCTCTCTGCTGCGCTGCCCTGCCTTGGAGTCAGCTGACTATGGACTAAGCCAAAACAAATCTTTCCTCCTTAGAATTGTTGGTGTTGTGTATTTTGTCTTAGTGATGAGAAAGTAACTAAGACAGGGCAGCATTTTACAAGCAGGAAGTTTCAGTGAAAATCCACAAGAGGAGTGAATGAGGAGCAGGTCCACCAGGGTAATGACTGTCCCCATGTGAGAACTGTACAATTCTTTCCAAAGGAGGAAGGCAAGAGGGCCAGCTCCATATGCCCAGAATCACATGGGGACACGAAGAATTTAAATTTCATAACAAAGAATTCTACACTAGATTTCCATCTGCATGGTCATCAGAGGTGGTGTTCATCCTCAAATAGTCCAATTCTGAAATGCAGATAGTTTGCAGGACCATACTAGACAAATGGATCATTAACACCTTATTTTGCGGTAATGTGCAGGTAGTTTTCTGGGATTTAAGTCTGGCCTTTTGAAAATAGTGAGAAAGACTACAACAGAGGACTAGGAGAGAGAGGCAAGGTCAGCAGCTGCCTCATTTTCTTGCCGCCCAGGATCAACCGTAAAACTAATACAGGCCTATGGTGGAGATGGAACCGGTCTCTTGTGCTATTTTAATGTAAATTAGAGGAAAAACAGGACCCTGCCAGCTCAGTGTAGCACATGTGGCATGTCCCAGGAGCATGTGCCGTGCTCTGAGCAAGACCCACTGACCAGTCAGGTCTTCAGAACTGGGCTGTCTTGGGTCCTCACCTGCCTTTGTTTCCTGTGACCTTCATCTTTCCAGTGGCTGACACTGCACAGTGGCAAGGGCTTGCACTGATGTGGGCTGTCACTAATATTTGATATAAGAATGGCTGTTAGGAAAGAGACTTCTGAGCTGAGCATCCCCAGTGTCCCTGCTTGTGATCTGGGAACCAGAAAAGACCCTGAGGAGCAGGAGGAGGAACCCTTACACTGTAGGACTGTGGAGTGTGTCAAATGCACACCAGCAAATCACAAGGGGGAGGTGCTGACATCACGTAAGCACAGAGCCCCAGGACATGCGTGGCTCCTTAGCTCCTGCAGTTGGACAGTGCCCAGCGTCCACTTGAAAGTGAGACCTCAGGCAGCAGCCTGGCCTGATGGGCAGTGCCAGGATCAGAGCCATACCTTCCCACTGTGGTGCACTGCCCTTGGCATGGGGCTGCAGGGCCCTAAAGTTATGAGGGTCTGCAGCAAAGCTGGGGGCTCAGGGACATGCAGGGTTGGCCTGGCCTCTGGGAGCTGCTCCTGATGTTCTTCCTGCTTGTGCGTCTTGAAAGCCACCATGCACCTCTCCCCTGCCAACTCTGGTGCCCTCCGTGCTGGCTGAGCTCATTCCCGCTGGACGTTTGTTCCCACCCCTGAACGCCAAGCTGCCTGCTACCCTCAGCAGGCTTCTCCAGGGCAACCTCAACACCCTTGTCCCAGGCTGCACAGCACACACCAAAGTGGTGACAAAATAAAAGGAGTTGGGAATTCACTCTCCCCCACCTGCTTCTCTGTGTGGATCTGATTTTCAACCTTATCTGGATTAACTTCAACATAAAAATACATTGCTTAACAACAACAACAAAACTAAACTGTGCTGCCGTGTGTGTAATTCCAGCACCTGGGAGGCTGAGACAGGAAGACTGCAAGTTTGTGTTCAGTGGGCTACACAGTAAGATCCTGTCTATAAAAACAAAAAACTAAAACCACAACAAAACTTTTTGTTGTTTTTATTCTTTTTTGTTTTTTGTTTTTTTTCTGGTACTGGGAAGCGAACTCATGACCTGCGCTTGCCAGGCAGGCGCTGTGCCGCTGAGTTAAACCCCCAGCCCCTGTTTCTTTTTATTCTTATCCTGAGAAAATAATATACCTTAAATATGATGATAGATTCACCCTCTATTTGCACATTTTTTATTGAAAGAGTACTTTCTTCCAGCAATGGAAAATTCAACACATTCTAAGACACAATACACAAGTTCTCATTGCTTGTTGAATTCGGAAGCTCAAGTTAAAACCTCTCCCCTGAAGACTGTTAGCACTAGCAAGGTCAGGTCCTTGTGCTGGGAGTTTTCTTACGAGTTTCTCTGGTTAGGTTAGAGTCAGAGTTAGGGCTGGGGGCTAGCGTTATGGTTAGGGTGAAGCAAGTCCTCAAGCCAGCCCTCCATGCTCAGGATCTGGCTGCTCAGGCAACACTACATTTCATCAGTTCTGGACTTTTACTTCTGGGAGGCTCAGATTCAGTCCCTAGTGGTCAGCATGGTGTAACTGGCACTATTTTTCCTTCTGTAGTTAAGGATACATAAGATATGGATTTCTCAGCATTGATGGCTTATAATTGATGATGTACAGTACATACCACGCCTACCTGAAATTTTAAATTACCTTGCCCATTCCCTTTCTACCTCTGAATAGAAAGGGTTTGTGCATAGGCTTGTAGTCAGAGGTACAAAAGCCAGATTTGAGGCCTCTTTCAGTGCTGCTTCTTTAGCACCATGGTCTGCCAAGGCATTTCCTTGGATTGCAGGAGAAATGCCCTTTTTTTTTTTTTTTTTTTTTTTTTTTTTTTTTTT
>NW_004955520.1:507959-520729 GCF_000276665.1 Chinchilla lanigera
TTTTTTTTTTGGTTTTTTCTCCGGTACCGGGAACCGAACTCACGACCTTGCGCTTGCCAGGGAGGCGCTTTGCCGCTGAGCTAAATCCCCAGCCCCGAGAAATGCCCTTTTGATGTTCTCTGCAGTGAATTACTGCCACCTGGGTCTGCAGCCACACTGCTTCTAGGAGGGAAAGAAACCCTCCTAGGTTAAAAATGAAGTAATCTAAAATTGGAGGACAGATTTGGTAACCTTTGTGATACATTTATGTTTATTCTGAGATTTTCCAACTCAAAAGAAATGTAGGTAAATCACTTACCTTAATTCAGCAACATCAGCTTTATCCAGTGCATTCAGAGCCCCGATTGCTTTGTCTACAGCTGGCAGCACACTTTGTAGTTCATTGGTAGTTCTCTGCAATAAAAATAGAAGCCTCCAAGTACAGATAAATGTAGCTCTACACTTACATTGTTTTATATGCTGGAGCTGGAAATATGACTTGAGATTTTTACAATGCCTACAGTTAGGCATCTTGTATGATTCGGACATATGCACATGAGTCGGGACACACTTCCTGATTCTCAAAGTCCTGTGCTGCTCTCCCCTGGGCAGAAGGTGGCTCACTGTGAAGCCAACAAAGCGTGAGCTCGGCCCCTCCCAAAGCCTGGAAGGAGCTGCCACTGGGGCTACAGGGGCACAGGACTGGTTCCTCTTTCCCCTTTTCCTCACTCTGGCTGCTTGGTGGTGCAGCGGTGGCTGTGGACACTTTCTGGATCTGGTTGAAGAGCTGAGTTGAGAATTATGCTTATACATTTATATTTTCATTGCTTAAACTTACTTTGCTGTGTGAGTTGAATTACTTTCCTATTGTAAGTCACCTGGGATAGGAAGTGCTTCCTTTTTCCACTGTCCTGCGGTCCTGGCAGTGGACAGGAAGGTACAGGGCCAATGTCATACTGTAATATGCACATGTCCCACAAATGTGTGGACAGATTTTCACTGGATGGGCCGAGAGGCTGGTCAGCAGGAAGTCTTTCTATTCATGCACAATAAAACTACAGGTGGGGGTTGGTCACCACTCAGAGTGGAAGCTGGCACTCTCCTTCACAAGTGTCCTTGATAGACATGTACCATTCTAAATCCATCCTGTCTTTTAATAATGGGGCTGTACAAAATAAAATTTACCAGAACCCCTAGGTTTGTAAGTAAACATATATACATATATTAGTTGATGAATTGCTTGATTAAAGACACAGAAGATGATGACACTCTTCTCTCTCCAATGCCTTGGAGTGTGAATGTTTTCATTTCACAGACTCCTGTGTGCAGGGAAGCATGATACATATTTGTTGGGATAAAAGGAAGAAACATCCATGGCTGGGTCACTGAGTACTACTACTTCAGTGTGGTCCTAACTTTACATTTGGAGTTAGGGAGTAACTCCAAATCTCAAATGATTTGCACTGACTACATACATGTGCATTTTACCTGAGCATAATCTTCCACCATTCTCACTTCTTCTGCCATGATTTCTTCATCCTGTTTAACAAGCATCTGAACTTTCTCCACGACTTGTGAATTTTTCTGTAGTCTTTCCATCAAGACTTCTATTTCCTAATGAGCCAAGCGATTATTTTAGAATGAATTTTGAAACATGATCTCTTTTAAAAGGAGAAATTAAAATAGCTCACTTCATTATTATATAAAATTCATCAAAATTATCCTGAAATATATTTGTTTGGTAGAGTGACTAAGGTGACTACAATGAATGTCATTTCATACCAGGTGTAGTGGTTGATTATGTCAACTTGAGAAGTTTAGGAGCTTAACCAAACTTGGCTCAGCAACTGGCTCAGCAATTCTACACCCTAGGGTGGAGAGGAGCCACCCCTAGGGTGGATCATCACCTAGATGTTATAAAAGGGAAATGAAGAAGGACAGAAGAACTTCCATTCCTTTTGGAGGAGCTCCAGTCTTCACCTTCATCTTGGACTTCATCTTCTGGATTGTAGTGCAGACTCTTTGGCTTCCGCCTTGAATCCTTCAGCCTTCCATTGCAGACTCATCGCCTCCTGGTACGGACTTGCATGGAATTCTGCAGTGAACTCCAGACCCTGGACTGATTCCTTTGGTCTTCAGTGTGCAGACACTCACTGCATGCTTCCTCATGCAACTCTTTGGCTGACCATCATAAGCCAATCTTGTAATTTCTTATACATCTGTACACCTTGTGTTATATCTGTTTCTCTAGTAAAACCCTGACTGATACACCAGGCACATAAAAAATGATTCCTAATAGATGGCAAGTGTTGTAGTTTGGGGTTTTGCAAGAGGAAAAATATAATACAGGACACATATACAAATAGAGATGCAGGAAATCTGTCCACACACTAAAGTCCAAAGAATCCAGCTGAGTGCTTAGATCCCACAGGAATGTCTTGCTTGAGTCCAACTGAAGACCTAGAGCCCATAACAATGCTTCTCATGAGTCCAGCTGGAGGCCTAGAGCTCATGACAGTATCTCATGCAAGCCTATTTCACAGATCTGTGCTGGGAAGGCCCAAAGGTCAGTGGTGGAAGCCAGAAAGTCTATGCCAGTGGGATGAAGGATCTATGCTTGCAGGCTGAGGGATCTGAACTGGAGCCAGAAAGTGACGCTCAAAGTAACAACTGGAACTCCCCTGAAAGTTATCACAGCCATCCTCAGCAACAGTGAGGTCCCGAGCTCCTCTGATGATGAGGAAAGCCAACGTGACAAGCTTCTCCAGGAGACTGAGAAGTGCACCCTCTTCTGCTCTGGAGCCAGGAAGTGATGTTCAAAGTGAGGAGCAGAGCTCCCCCAAAGTGAATCATAGCTATTCTCAGTGACAGTGAGGTCCCCAACCTCCTCCTTCGATGAGAAAGTTCCTCAGGAAAGCCAGCATGAGAAGGTCCTCCAGGAGAATAGCCCAAGAGAACCAGTAGTTCCCTAACAGCTTCCCAACAGCTTCTACCAGCTCTCTACAGCTTCTTTTCTACTTCTCCAGTTCTGCCTCTTATACTGCCAGCAACAACCCTCAGGTGGGCCTCCCACACCCAGCACCACACTGGTTCAGTTCAGCTGGGTGTTACAAGTTGACCACCAGTTGTCAGTCCACTATAGCAAGTTACCACAGCCTGTTCCAATTCAGTAGAGAATCTTTCCACAGAACAGATCATAGTTACATACCTATGATCACAGTTAACCCTTAAATTGTAACCATTATTTTCCTGGTATCATTTTTATTTGTTCCCTCCTCTTATGGATAAGAAAGGGGAGACTAAAGAAGTGAAGTGATCTCCAAGGTTTCACAATGACATAGTACTGGTGCTGGCATTCTAGCCTTTGTTAGGGGTCCGATCCTTTGCTTTCTACCACTGTTCCACAGTAGACAATGACTCTAAAAGGAATTTCAAAGCAAACAGTTTTTTACCTTTGTCTTTTGTTCTATCTGAGGGCCAAGAATCAAGAGCTCTTCTTGCATGTCACTAACTAGTTTGGTTGCTTCCAGCATTGTGGAGAGACCCAAGCAGAAACGATCCCTGAAGAAAAAAGAAAGCACGAGATCGCAACAGTTTCAGGTTCGCTATTTTTGGGAATTTTGAATACTTGCATGGACTTTTCTCGCTGAGCATCCCTAACCTGAAAATCTGAAACGCTATGAAATCTGAAGGGGCGCCGTTTTGGAGGGCTAATGGTAGCGGCTCGGGGTGGTGTTCGCTCTCTGGTTCTCGCTCCGTCGCTCGGGGCCAGGGCGTGTGTAAGGGAGGGGGAGGGCGTGTGTGCGCGGGGGAGGAGCTCCGTCCCCGGGAAGCCGCGGAGGGGAGGTGGAGGCTGCGAGGGACCCTGGGAAGCCAAGGACGTCGAGAGGCTGCAGGAGGCGCTGAAAGATTTTGAGAAAAGGGGTAAAAAAGAAGTTTGTCTTGTCCTGGATGTTTCTTCGTCATGTAGCCAAGACTGGAGAAACAATGATTCAGTGGTCCCAATTTAAAGACTACTTTAGCTGAGGATTTAGCTCAGTGGCACAGTGCCTGCCTGGCAAGCGCGAGGTTGTGAGCTGGATTCCCGGTACCGGGGGCGGGGTGCGGGGCGGGGTGGGGGGCGGGAGACAGGATTAGAGACTATTTTATATTCAAACTGGAGAAAGTAATGGATGATTTCAGAATGTCTGCTCCGGAACCAAGAGGTCCCCAAATCCTAATGTAGAATGTACCCCCTTTGATGAAATGAAGGAAAGAATACTGAAAATTGTCCCAGGATTTAATGGTATTCCTTTTGCTATTCAGCGACTATGTGAATTGCTAACAGATCCCAGGAGAAGCTATGCAGGAACAGACAAGCTCCTCAGAGGAGCAGAAAAGCATGTCACGGTTGTCAGCGGTGCTTATCCTTCTTCAGAGAAAAATAATTCCAACAGTTTACATCGAATGAACGGTGTTATGTTTCCTGGAAATTCACCAAGCTATACTGAGAGGTCTAACGTAAATGGGCCTGGAACACCCAGGCCACTTCATTGACCAAAGGTTTCTTTGTCAGCCCCCTTGACAACAAATGGTTTGCTTGAGAGTACAGAAAGAAGAGTCAGTCTTACAGCAAAATGAAGAGAAAAGTCACAGTGATTCTCTGGCACCTGAATCAGAAGTTTGTTCCGTGATCCTTATAAAAAAATAAACATCCAGATGAAGACCCTGGAATCTGAGAGGCATGAAGTAAAAAGATTCAGGTTTGACAAAGAAGGTGAAGTCAGAGAGACAGCCAGTCAGACAACCTCCAGTGAGATGGTGGAAGAAACAGAAGCTGGTGTACACAGGCAGGTATCTATGTACTTCTGCATTTGTAAAATCAATTTTCCAATAATGTAATATATCAGTTTACTTATAAAGGTACTTGGGCAGAATCTAAAGTTGCTACAATGTTTATGAAAACTGTAACTTAAGGATGAAAATGCAACTTGTAGAACCAAAGGAGATAAAAATTGTCTCTGAACAGGAGTTCCTTAAATGTGTGGATCTGGATAAAAATGAAGGTCAGTTCTTAAGATGTGTGCTAGTCATAAAGTGGATGAATGCAAAAACACCTTGTAATTTCATGTGGAATTATTAAAATTAGGTTTCCTGAGTTATTGACCTGATATGGATGCTAGTTTGTATTGGTTAGACTACATCAATTTCATATTTAAAAATGATCTATACACTTTAAGAATTTTATTTCAACTTGGAGCCTAGATTACTTTGCCAAATAAATGTATTATTTTCATAATGCAATAAGAATAAAAATCTGAAATGTTTTGAGTGTCATAAAATTTTAGATTTTAGATTGTTTAGATTTAGGGAGCTCAAGCTGTACTAAGAGATATCAGATACAATAAAATCTTAAAAATTTTATGTAATTTGGTAGTGTATAAGGAGAATTATACAACATGGCCAAGAGAGATTTCTTCCAGGGATGCAATACTCATTCAGTATTGAAAGTCAGTCAGTGTAGCCCACCATATCGACAGGCTAAAGAAGAAAAATCTCATGATTATATCAATTGATAAAGGAAAAGCATGAGATGAAACTTATAAAACTCTTACAGACCTAGAAATCAAGTTTCCTCAAGTTGATAAAGAACAGATGTCATTAAAAATAAACTGGACTTTAAGGAACACTGGAAAAGAACACCAAAGGCTTAGCTGGGAGGGGAACACACTTCAAGTGTGGGTTCTAAATGTGATAATTCCTCAGAAAGGAACCTTTGACTTAGACAGAACATCTCATTATGAGGTGAGGAAGAAGCCTAGACTGGCATCAAGAGACCCAAAGCACATCATCAACCATCCTACCTTCCACGTTCCCACTTCTCTGCTGGGAAATGCTGCAAGGACAAGCCCGGCTGTGGGACCCCTGGTGAGGATCTAGTGGTATGAGCCACTTTGGATTCATAACAGACTTTCATGTGTAGAAGGTGAGGCTCTCATGGGGTCCTGGCGGGGGGAGGTTCTGAGACAGCACGAGGTCTGTGAGGCAGAGGCTGTGTGCCAATGTGGACATGTACGGTGAGGCAGGAGGGACACTGTGGAAGGGTAAGGCGGCTGTGATGGGGTCTGCTGGGGATGAACAGCAGCAACCCTGGGGAGGAAGTGGACCAGGAGGGAGGAGCGGAGCAGGGTCCAACACTCTCTAGCTCTTATCTGCAGGGAATTGGCCAGTTTAGTCAGGCTGCTGCCCTCAGCTGCCCTCACCCTCCACTTAACTCTGAGCTCCCAAGTGGGTCGATTCTAGGAGTGGAGACCTGGACCTTCTCTACTTGGACACCATGGCCACTCACCTGCCCTGAATCTAACTAGTGTTGAGTCTGTCAGATCTTTTAAATGAAACCTTCTTAACAAAAATGTAATGAAAATACATCCTGACTCCATCAGCAAAAGCTGCTGTCAAGGCAGCTACTGCTTCTTCCATAAACATCAGGCCTGACCTCACCTGGCACACAAACAAGTAGCAATGAAAATCACTTTACCCTGGGCTTTCTGGCGGCCTGTGGAAGCCCAGGGTGTGCAAGCCCTGTTGTGTAGGAGACTGCCAAGCTGTGCTCTCCAAAGCAGTGGAGCCCCTTGCCTCTCTTTCTACCCTACTCACTGAGATATGCAGAGCTGTTTATATTGAACCAGATGTTCCCTCAATGGCCTGAAAGAATGTGATCCTGTCTGGGCGAGAATAGCCTCTGTGTTGATGCCTTGAGCCTCTGGGATTTCAGGGCTAAGACGTGAGATAACACTCAGCTGAGGCCATGGGACTCAGAAAGAATTATCCCTTCCTGGAAGTAAAGTGACAGGCTCGTACACATCAAACTTTCCATTACACTGCTAACTGGAGGCCTCTGTGCCTGGTGCAGTCAATGCCTACAAAGCTGCTCTTCCTTAAACTCTGCCTATCCTTTCTTAATACTCCCCTACCCACTTCCCTGACTGATACCAATAAAAGCCATGAGCTTTTGGACATGAGGCCTTTTGTTGCACAGAGAACATTGGGTAATCCCAGAGCTTCTTGACTGCAGAACTTCCTCTCTCTTTATTTTGTATCTATGTGCCATACTGCTAGGTAGGATAGACTGATACCCTCCGCGGGGGATTTCGGTATTATTGCTACAATTGATGGCTAACTGTTTTGAAAGAATCCTTAGCTGGATCATGACAGGTGGTCCTGCCACGGCGCCTGTGCACACCTTGTGTGGTAGGCTCACCTGCAGCTAACCTGTCCCCCCAGGACAGAGAGCATGGGGATGTTGGTGAGCAGAGGCTACAAGGCTGCTTTGCACTCATTTCCTGTCCACCTGGGGACTGTTGCTGCCTTCTGGGCTCTGACTAGGAGTGAGGGGTGGCCCCTGGGCTCAGTGGTGAGCCCTGCCGAACACAATGGAGGCTCTGGGCTCCACCCCTGGCAGCCTGTGTTCTGACCAGGGATTTCCCCTCCTTCCAGGGTCCTCCCAGTGGATACTGTCTGTGCTCTCTCTGTCCCTGTTAGTGATGAGCATCTGACTGACCCCTGACCCCTTGCCTCACTGGAGCACACTTGGATGCACTGGGAAAACACCCGCACCTTTGTGAAGGTCCTACACAGAAAAGGCAGATTCAGGCTCATCTCTTCCCACAAATAAGAACCACTGATATAAAACATGGGTTTCTGGCTTGGTCTCACAGTCTCACCTCCTCCTGTGCATCTCTGCCTCCTGGGACCTTAAAAGGTGTGCAAATGTTTCCATGAACTGTAAGTAGCTGCTAGGCGTGACATAATAATGACTTCCGGTTTCTTTAAAGTAGCTTGTTGCCAAGTCTTCTATGCTTTTGTGGATCTGGACACATGTCTGAGCAAATTTTTCTCTTAAATTCTAAAGAATAGCAATTTTTCAGGAATTAAAAGAAAGCAATCTGAATATGCATTAAAAAAAGAAAAGCAAACACTGTGAACAACTTGAAATAATGGATCACTCCTGAGATGCTGGTTGTAGAGAAAGGTCCCAAACGAAAGACTGGCATTTTCCTGCGAGCCACACACCAGTCCCCACAAACATGAGTGTTAGTGGATGGGACCACCGTGAGGTGGAGAGGTGACTCTTGGGCTAGTGACTGTGGCACCTGGGATGCATTATCCTGGCTTCACCCTCATGCCAGAGACAGCACCCAGTACAGAGGGCTCCGAATCAACAGCTGAGGCCTTCACCTCTCATTTCCTGTGTTCAAGCAGTCATCAGTGGCAGGACACTCTCGGAAATCTGCTCGAGTAGAATAAAGCTACAAATGTGTAAGAACCTGAGGGATGAGGAGGCGGGCAAGGCCAGAGCCTTTTCCTTTGCTGATACTGGAAAGAATTCATAACCAAATCCTGGCTGCCCATCTCCCATCCAGCAAGCCTCGTTGAGCACCAGTCGCTCTGAATACAGCTCCATTTTCTTTTTGGTCCATGGACTCCGGCTGTCTTGAGCTGAAGAAAAGTCAGGGTGCAGCCCCTTGCCCCAAGGCCTTTGTGGTTTCTTATGTCAGACAGGTCCTGTGGGATTAGCTTTACCCACAGGACAGACCTTCTTTGTGGCTCACACACCCTGAGCTCATTTTCTTTGTAGTTTTGTGCAGCAGCTGAGCCGATGCCCTCCGTTAGCACACATAGTGGTGCCCACCCCTCCTCATGAGCCTGCTGTGCACAGGGAGGCCACTTTCCTTCGTGGAAGTCTGCAGTTCACCATGGGGCAGAGTACTGACAACCCAGGCAGCACAGACTCCGGGCATCTCTGAGATGCAGCGGACACTGACAGAAAAGACGGGGTGGAACCTAAATAAGCAACAGGCCTGTTCTGGATTTGGCTCATAGCTTCTGTTTGTGCCCACCAAGAGCTCACTGCTGTCTGGGTGGCATCGATAAGCAGAGACCTCAATCTCATCAGCGACTTACCTCTCTCTTCTCTGGATTCACCTTTTCCCTTAAGAAAGAATTGGCTACCATGAGGAGCGCATCCTCTGGCCACTTCTGGTACCAATCTATCGTGCAGGAACTGATCATGGCAGGGTACACTCTACAGTTCTGGCGCAGGTTAGGCCCCACAGGACTCATGATTATAAAAATATGGAGGTTTTTATTTATTCTCTGAAAAAGAATAGAAATATAAAATGTTAAAATGTAACCTACTGCTTAAAAATACATTGGAAATTCCATTTAAGACTTGTTTCCATTCTTTCCTTTATGGGTGGAGATTGATCAATGGTGGTTGGAGCATCTGCTTTCTGAGGGAAACCAGAGTCCCAGTTTCTGCTTGACCTGGCCCACTCCATGGCATCGGCTTCGAGACTACAGGGAGATGCTCTTAGGAAGGGGTCAGTGCTACAGTTCATTCACTGGGTCTGGGTACTTAGCAATTTTTACAGGGACCAGACAGAAAATGGCCAGCTGCCTCAGAGCTGAAAGACACAGAAAGCAAGGAGTGGAGGGAGTGGTAGAGCACCCTGTGGAAGAACTCTACCACTCAGGGACCCCAGCAGCAGCAGCAGATACCTGCTGTGCTCAAGGCCCTGGGCCGCCATCTGGTCCCCATGTCCTCAGGAGACCTGGCTGTGTGAAGCCACATGACAGGCAGCTCAGTGGTCAGTGCTCCTCTTAACCCAGAGTCCCACTTGTATAAAGTGGCAATATCATGTAACCTATTTGCCAAGTAAGTACGGTGAAGTCCAAAGAAGCCTGAAGGGTAAGATTTTCTTTGATTTCCTCCTTTTGGTCTTTAAAAAATTTATAAAGAAAATAAACTCAATGGGAAATTCATATAATACAGAAACATTTAAAGCAAAAATGAAAGTGCCTTTTTGTTTTACCCATTCTTAACTCCTGCCTGGACACAGCCAGTGTTAACAGTGAAAGTGGCCTTTATTATTTACCATTATTGTAAGATGCAGCAAATCACTTTTGGAAGTAGGGTGAGATATTTATAAGACTGAATTAATCTTTAACTGGGATTCTTAGGTTTGATTTCTGGAGTACCTTAGCCTACACACTTGAAATGACAATTTCTTCATTCTTTCTTACTGCTCATAATTAATTCAATAAACTAATTATGGTAACTAGGCACTAGAGTGCCATGGATTATCAGGACAACTACTATCCTTCCTTCTACTACGTCTAAGTATCCATTCATACTGCATTTGCTTTCTATCAACTGTGGCTCTATATGGATTTATTTATTTTTATGTCTTCTCCTTGTGATGGATACTAAGTACTTGGGAGGTCAGGTTCAATTTTCAAATAACCCTAACATAGACACAAAATGGCACCAGAAATGAGTGACTCTGTGGTCCTCCCCCAGGATCTTGGGGCTGGGCCTTGCTGTACCTCTCCTGCAGACATCCATCATATCTGAGGGGCACAAAGGCTCAGGTCACTGGGCCAGTCTAGGTCTCTCATTAGACCCTGGTGGCTGAGTTCATTCCAAGGACTATCTACTTTCTTTGGCTATTTTTTTTCATATTTATCACTTTTGGGTCAGTCCTAGGGCTATTTGAAGGGATGAGAGACTTTTTTTTTTTTTTGAGATAGAGTCTCATTATGCAGTCCAGGCTGGCTTTGAACTCATTATGTAGCCCAGGCTGGCCTTGAACTCCCTGCAATTCTCTTGCCTCAGCATCCTGAGTGCTGGGATTACAGGCATGTGCCACCACACCCGGCATAAGAATTCTTATTTCATGCCTTTCCTGACTTGTTACCAACATAGCTGAAGTGAAAATCTCATTAACGAGGAAGGAATCTTGGAAATTTCCCATTTTATTTCCAATAGCTGTTACTACTTTTTAAAAAAGCTACTAATAGCCTGCACTTGGGGTACAGTGTGTTTGTATGCAGAGATGGATGATGTTAGCTTTAAAAACTCATTTAAAGAAATAAAGAAGTCATATGCAGTCTGAAAATCATGAACCAAATTATAAAAGTTTGTGTTTGATTTAACATGATAGTTTGATAAAGGCAACCCACAAAAACCATACCTTTTGGAAGAATGAAAGTAAAGACTTTTTGTCATCTGTATAACCAGACTGTAGAGCCAAAGATCGAATCCTCACTATAATAGAACCCAGATCTTCATCTTCAAACAAGTGAGGTATTTTCCCCAAACTGACGATGTAGTTCAAATCTTCCAAAAATGATCTCTTAGGTCAAACATATATTTAATTGGGAATGAGTAAATTATTTATATATTATATTGTAAACAAATTGAGAAAGTATTTAAGGGGAACTGAGGCTTTTTTTTAAAAAGCTAACTTCTTAAATCAAGCCTGTGAAAATATTTCAGTCAAAGCAAGCCCCATTCTTCCATTCATTCAAATATCAGAGAAACATATACTTGGCACTGACAGTATGCCAAGCCCTCATTATCCCTGGGGAGGAGGGGTAAGGATTGTAGGACAGCTCTCTCTCCTTCTCTCCCTCTCTCTCTTTCCCTGTCCCTCTCCCCTCCCTCCCTCTCTCTGTCCCTCTCTCTCAGAGCAGACAAACTAAAAATAATGTAGTGGGGGGTTATTTTAACTTAACCAGGTTCACCTGTATATAGGGTTCCTAATCCAATGGGGAAGATAATAAAGAGAAAAAGCAGGGAAAGGAACTCTGCTAGAATAGTAAAGTGAACATTTCACTTCTGAGAGTAAATTTAAGTTTTCTTAAAAAAGAAAGCCAATCCTCTTCAGGGCTCCCCTCAGACACTCAGAAGTGTGGAGTATTTCAGATTAGGTGAGAGGTGACCAGGAGCTGATTTCCTGTCCCACATATGACATTTTGAGAACTGCCCAAGTTTATTCAGCCCCCTGATCATTACACATGGAAAGCAATGCGTGGCCAGAAGAACTCTGAAAGGTCTGGAAAACAGACCCAGTGACCTTCAAATCCAGAGTCATACAGGAGAAGGGGAGTCATGTTCATTTCAGCTTTGGCCTGACATGGTTTTCTGAAAGTTTTTTTTTATTGAATTAGAACAGTGGGCTCCTAGCAGGGGAGAAACCTCTTCTTTTGAAACCCAGAAAGAAAATGTGTGGCAGAAACCTCAACTATTTCAACACAGCAGATGTTAAAATATGGGGAAGGGAGGCTAGAAAGCAGAAGAACTGGGTTTTTGGTGTAAGTGTTAATCCTGCTATGCCAACTTCATTGGGTGGATGAGAAAATGCCTAGCACACTTCTGGGTATATCTGGGTGGTCATGGAGGCGTGGCCTGGGGACTACATCTGGTCTATTGCTTTCTGACACAGCTGTCCTGGTTTGCTTTCCAGAACCATGAACTAAGTAGCTTTGCTTCACCATGCCCTCCTGTCATGATATTCCTGCCTTGGAGCCAGCCAACCATGGATGAATCCTCCAAACCATGAGCTAGGCTAGACTTCTTCTCCTTTGGGTTGTGTGGAGATTGTGTCCAGCAACAGAAAACCTGACTAATACACCATGATATACAGCAGATATAATATGGCCCTTGGATTTCCTCTCAAAATATTACATGAAAGGAAAAAAAGTAACTCTATATAGATAAGCCCAGCAGCAGTAGAAATTTAAAAAACAAAATGAGGGTTTAAAAACAATATTCATAGGGGCTGGGGATTTAGCTCAGTGGCAAAGCGCCTGCCTGGCAAGCGCAAGGTCGTGAGTTCGGTTCCCGGTACTGGAGAAAAACCAAAAAAAAAAAAAAGAGTTTGTCTTACATCTCAGAGGAGACTTGGGACTTGGACTTTTCAGCAATGCTGAAATTGTTAGGACTTTGGCTACTCTTGCAGATGGAC
>NW_004955520.1:520829-537057 GCF_000276665.1 Chinchilla lanigera
GATTTAGCTCAGTGGCAAAGCGCCTGCCTGGCAAGCGCAAGGTCGTGAGTTCGGTTCCCGGTACTGGAGAAAAACCAAAAAAAAAAAAAAAAAACCAATATTCATAACTATGTCTCTGGAACATAAATAATGAACAATGTTCCCTTGAAATTTTTCCACAAAGGAATAAATATCTGGGTGGCATTCCTAATTATGTTTTGGCTGTAGAAGGGCCTAATTTATGCAAACTAACACAGCTAAGAAAATGGTGTGTATAAAGAGCGTGCATCCTGCAAGGAAAGTCCTGCCCCTGGTGGACGAGGGCACAGGAGAGAAGCAGGGGCCTCAGTGCTGCGCAGGCACACAGTGGGCCAGCAGAGGGTGCCAGGACTGGATGGCAGTAATGGGTACAGTAATGTTTAAAATACAGTCATCTTATAAGATGAGGGACTTCAGCCACTCAGATATATTACTTCCAAACTGTCAACTGAAATGAAAATGATACATAGAAAATACTTTGGAAAACAGCAATATTCAAAACTATGGTGTAATTAAATATATAAACTCTATGGGCTACAACTAGATAAGGACAGAGAATAATGACAAGAATTGACTGACCCCAGTAGGGCTACATGTAAATATCTCCTTATCTTCTTTTTAAAGATTAAGTTTCTTGGGTGGGGGGTACTAAATGAATGCCAAATGTTAGCCAACAACAAAAAACAGAAAGTACTGGGGGCTGGGGATTTAGCTCAGCGGCAAAGCGCCTGCCTAGCAAGCGCAAGGTCGTGAGTTCGGTTCCCGGTACCGGAGAAAAACAAAAAACAAAACAAAACAAAACAAAAAAAACAAAAAAAAAAACAGAAAGTACTTACTTGTTCTTGGTGTAAGTTAGTAACCACCAGAACAGTGGGGCTGTCTTCCATCCCTGCTTGAATAAACACTTTTTTAAAGGTTTCTTTGCATTCTACATAGGCATATTTGTGAGACACAGGCATGCGGGATAGTTTGTGTTCTGACAAATAACAGGCCAACGTTGCACAAGTTTCTTTTCCACATCCATCTATTCCAATCTTTGGAAGGAAAAAACTCAATATATGATTCTTATATATTTTCACGGAAACTTTCAATACATATTTCTGTTTCTTTGTGCCAGAAATTTTCATAGTAAATAAACTTGAGATTATTTTTATTTATAATCTTTTTGGGAGGAATATTAAATATAATTTGAATATTTCATCAAACTTTTAGAGGGCACTCATCCACATTTAATATTTTCATCTTTTATTGTCATAGCTTTTGGAAATATATGATACAATTTTACTGGAAAAATAATATAGTCTGGAAAAATAGCACAGATAAACTTATAAATCTCTATTATTGTCAATATCTGATTGCAAGAAGACACTCATTGGGAACAGTGATAAATGCTCTGATAGTGATGGCCAAGCCAATATCATTTTTTAAAAAATGATATAGCTTTACTGACATATAATTCACAGACAACACCTGCTCTGACTATGCAATTCAATGCTTCTAGTAAACTTACAGATTCACGCAGTTATGAACACAGGCCAGTTTTAGAACATTTCCATCACTTTAAAAAGACCCCTCTAGTCATGTGCAGCCAATTTCTCCACCCAGTGCCTGAAGTGAGGTGTGTGCTTGCTGGATCAAACAGCAGGACTATGCTTAGCCGTGTGAGAAACTGCCTAGCTGTCTTCCCGGGGACTGGGCCCTTTTGCATTCCCACCAGGAACAAGGGAGTGAGCATGTCATCTGGCCCACTGGTGAGTAATCACAGTCACTGGCCCTGGGACTGGTTGCTTCTGTAGGTGTGAGTGGAGGTTCACTGTGGGTTCCCCAGGAGCACCGGTATGGAGCACGTTTTCATGCACATTTGTGAGGTGTCTGTTTATTTCTAATCGAGCTGTTTGTCCTGAGGGTTTTCTGAGGTAACAGGGCCCTGTGTACTGTGGGTGAAGACAATTTACTCTTGTCCCGCTGTGAATGTCCCTCATTCCCTTATGTCCGCTTGCCTGCCTAGAACCTCTAGTGTGGTGTTGAACGGGAATTAGGATGCAGGTGTCCTTGTTTTGCTCCCTATCTCAGAAGCAAAGCATTTAGTTTCTCACTCTTAAGCATGGAAAGGGCTGCAAGTTTTCATAGGTGCCCATTACTAGGTTGGCAAGGTTCCCTTCTATTCCTTGCTGTGTCTTAAAAATATCACATATGTTGGATTTTATCAAATACTTTTGGGTGGCATCTATTGAGATTTGTGTGGTTTTTCTATCATACGGTATATTTAATGAATTTTTGTTGTTTGTTTTAAGACAGGGTCTCACTAAGTAGTCCAGGCTCATACTGAACTCACTATATAGCCCAGGCTGTCTTGAATTTGTAGCAATTCTCCTGTTTCAGCTTGCGAGTGCTGGGATTCCAGGTGTGCGCCATCATGCCCAGCATGTTAATGGATTTTGGTATATTAAACTGAGCACGCATTCCTGGGAATAAATCCCACTTGCTATGGTCTATCATACTCCATACACATAGCTGGTTTGGGTTTGCTAATATTTTGCTCTGGACTGGTACAATCACACTTCTGAGCTACTGGCTGCATTTTCTATGCTCACGGTGTCTTCTTAGGCGTGGATAAGCTCTACATGCTGAGGGCTTGCTCCAGTGTGGTGACTGGCTGGGGCTGGGGCCTCTAAGGCTGGGGCCCAGGGGAGGTGAATTGTCAAAAGAGGCCTTCTGCTCTTCTCACCAGCGCACCCGCTGGCTGTCTCACAGGAAGGACCGAACCTGCATCTCCCCGAGTCACTCCTGCACTCTTGGCTCACACACATGTGCCTTGTGAGCCTGGCCATTTCCCTTTCTGCTACTTCTTTGCTATATTTTGGTACTGGGGATGGAACCTAAGGCCTTCACACTTAA
Source organism: Chinchilla lanigera (assembly GCF_000276665.1). NCBI lineage: Eukaryota > Metazoa > Chordata > Mammalia > Rodentia > Chinchillidae > Chinchilla > Chinchilla lanigera. The sequence continues at coordinate 523,746 of NW_004955520.1, forward strand.
AAAGAATAAAATTCAATAAAAGCCACACTTTAGATTCACGGATGCAAGATGGTGGGAAATGGTGGAAAATGACAGAGCTGAGAAAGAGAGCCCATGCACGTGGACAGTTAAGGCACAGCTGCGGGGGCAACACCACCTCCAGATAGAAACGGCAGCAAAGGAATGCTTTTGGTGATGGAGGGACTTGCTTTGTGGTTCTTCTCTTGATCCTATTTTCTAATTTTTAACTCCTCTTGATCAATCTTATTGTAAATGTCTGTTAAATGAAGGAATAATAAATAAAACTCTAGATCTTCTACATGTAAGAAAAAGTCTTCTTTGAAAAAAAACTACAAATAACTAGCTATAAAGTATAAAATAAAGAATAGGCATAAATAATAATGTAACACATAGTTTTAAATAATGTGCTTTATTTAACTTAAATAATGTGCTTTATTTTATTTGCTAATTATGGATCTCATTTAGCTTTCCAAAAACTTTTCTCTACCTAAAAGTATTTGGAAATTTTTCAAGGACCTAGCTTCCACTTGTTCTCATGAGAAGCACACTTTGTTTGAGTTAGTGTCCTATTCTGAGGTCAGGACCCACCTACCCAGATGTCATATTAAGGCAGGTGTGCACAAGGGATAGTGCCAGACCCACTGATTTTATTGACATCAAGCATCTTCCAAAAATATAACAGTTTTATGTGTGAGCTAATTTCTTACACAAATGAGTGAGGACAAGGATCTTGTCCTAGGATTTAAGTCTTGTGATTTTTCATAAAGTATGGATGAATAAAACTGTAAAGTAGATTTTATTGACATTTCCTAGTTTTTATTTTGCAGACACAAAAATTCAAATTCCTACCAGTAACATGTGACCTCTTGACTGCCGAAGGACTCTTGTGGCTCTTGTGATGTGCTCTATGGCTTCCTTGAAGAACACCATGGAATGAGAAACCTAGCAGAGGAACAGTGACAAATGAACTAATGATAGGGTTGGCAAAACCCAGAGTGCCTGGTGGTTGTACACAGAAGGTGCAGGATGAGAATGTCAGTCCTTGGTGTCTGAGATCTCAGCCACCAGCTAGCTCAACTGCATCTTGGAAAGGACGCCTCTGCCACATCTGCAGAGTGGCACTAGGCATCCATTGGTGAAGGAGAGTGAAGGGAGAGGGGCACGGGCTTGCGGCACTTGTGATCTGTTGGCTTCCCTGTCTTAACACCTCTCTGCCCAGGACACCAGGGGAGACAGCGGGAGGTTGCTGTTCCTCCGCAACATGTCAGAGCACACTCTGTTGCATTTCTTAACTTCATTAGCACTAAACATTTAACTCCTTGTAGCCTCAGCTGCATCCATGTCTTTAAAATTAATCCAAAAGTGAGACAAAATGAGGTAAAATAATGTAAAACTGTATTTCTATGGGTCTTTCTTGAAACCTGAGGGGACACTGCCATTTCTTTCCTCTCCCACCCTACTCTCTCTCTCTCTCTCTCTCTCTCTCTCTCTCTCTCTCTCTCTCTCTCACACACACACACACACACACACACACACAAACATATTGGAGATATATATGTGTCTATGTATATCTGTACATACGTTGCACCGCTCAGATTTTTATAGGATATATGTCTTTACCTCCAAAGACTTTGACCCCAACTTCATTTGGAATTCACTCAGCACAGCAGCAAGTTTATCATAGTCATTAGTATTCTGATAGATCTTTTTTCTGAGAGGCTTGTTTATGTCCAGAAAGTCCACAAACACAGTTGTGTCATTCATGAGGTTTTGCTGTGTCCACTGAATCTATTGTAGGATCAGAATATAACATTATAAGAGCATGATTATGCTTCTCATCGAGATCAACATATATGAGTCATAGAACCTCCTGCCCAAAGGAGTTGGGACTCAGGGAATCTGCCTTCTCAAGCTGTGAAGTCCTTTGGGCACTGAAGCCTGGGGGCCTCTTCCCAGAACAACACTTTAGAATGCAGTTGTACATACAGTTTTGTCTGAGAACTCTGAGGGCTGACGGACTTCAGGTTGTTGGAGATACACGTACGTTGCAGAGATCTTACAATCTATCAACAATCTGGGTAAAGAACTTTTCCTGTCAGTTGTTAGCTACCACCCCAAACCTGCAGTCTGATCGATTACTCCTCTAAAGCAGGCAAGGCAAACCCTCCATCCTGCAGGTGCCTCACAACAGTGCGCACTGCCTGCTGCCTCTGGCTGCTAGCATCTGGTACACCAGTACTGTGTGCATCCTCAGTACTTGCTGCCCTGAGGCCTGCATGGGACACTCGTGGTGGTCAGTCAGAAGATGCTGGTTCAGCAACTGCTAGATGACAGCTAGGGGGTTGTAGGGTACAATGGCTAGGGATTATCAGGCAATAGATATCCTGAGCAAAACTTTGGGCACGCTTTTAACCCCTCTCGTTTCACCTGTCAAATAAGGACAGCAAGCGTGGTGGCACACGCCTGTAATCCCAGCACTCGGGAGGCTGAGGCAGGAGGATTGTTGCAAGTTCAAGACCAGCCTGGGCTACAAAGTGAGCTCAAGGCCAGCCTGAACTGCATAGCGAGACCTTGTCTCAAAAAGACAAAAAAAAAAAAAAAAAAAAAAAAAAAAAAAAAATAAGGCAAGTAGCAGGTGCACATCAGAGTCCTTATGAGTGAAGATGAATGTGAGTACGGGCATGCAAAGTGCTTAAAATAGTGCCTGGCACATTGTAGTACCCAGTACTAGAAAAAATATATATATACATTTATCTCCCTATTTCCTATTGTCTATTTTTTCCCTTTTGATCTTTAAATTATTTATACTTTGGGTTTCTCATATAAGAGAAGTTATGTGACATTTTAGCCATGTGTCTGATTTTCACTAAATATTAGGGTCCCAAGGTGTATCTATTTTGCTACCAATGACTCAAATTTATCCTTTATGGCAGAGTAGTACACCACTTTCTGTATAAATACCACATTTCTTTATCCATTTATGTATTGACAGACATATAGGCTGCTCCCAAGATTTAGCAATTATGAATTGTGCAGCTATAAACATGGGTGTGCAGGTATCACTGTAATACAATATATTTAACTTTTTTGGGAAGATATCTAGAAAGGGAATAGTTGGGCTGAATGGAAATTCTAGTTTCAGTGTTTTGAAGAATCTCCATATTGATTTCCATAATAGTTGTACCACCATACATTCCCACCAACAATGCAGAAGGTTCCTTTTTCACTGGTCTCCTCAGCATTTGCCATTATTTGATTTTTTTATTTTAAAGAGAGAAAAAGAGCTAATAAAATGATACAGAATTTCAAAGCTAGATGATAGAAAATTAACAAGGGTTACTATATCGCATATTGTTATCTTCAAAGTACTTGCTCAGATTACAAGATATAGGCATGAAGAATATAAGCACTAACTGTTCCTTCCAATGAACTAATAGAAATTAGTGGTACAATTATCTTAGCTGTCCTGTGTGTGTGTGTATAAAATTTTCCCTATTTCTTGATGATGGCCATTCTTTCTAGGGTAAGAGAGGGTCTCAGTGTTGTTTTAATTTGTACTTCCTTAATGGCCAGAGATGTTGAACATTTCTTCATGTATTTGGTCATCTGTAACCTCTGTGAAGTTTCTACTTCACCTGCCCATTTTATGACTGGGTCCTTTATTTTGGGGGTCTCTACAGATTACAGATAGTAGTCCTCTGTCTGAAGAGTGGCAGGCAAACTCTTTCCCTTTCTGTAGGCTTCTTTTTTTCATTCTGTTGGTTGTTTCCTTTGCTATTTTGAAGCTTTTTAATTTTATATGATTCCATTTGTTGACTCTGGATGTTATTTCTTATGCAATTGGGGTTCTGTTTAAAAAGTCCTTGATGGTGCCTATGTTTTCAAGAATTGTACCTATTTCATGTTTTAGCAGATTGTTTTTGTTTAAATATCTAGGTCTTTGATCCATATTTATTTATTTATTTATTTATTGGTGCATGGTAATAGACATGGGTCTAGAGTCAATTTTCTCCATATGGATACCCAGTTTTCCCAGCACCATTTGTTAGAGGCTATCCTTCCTCCAATGTATGTTTTTGGCCCCTATGTCAAAGATCAGATAGCTTAATATGCCTGGGGTTGTTTCTGTGTCTTCTATTCTGTTCTGCTGATCTGCATGACGTTTTGTGCCTGTACTATATTGCTATAGCTTTGTAATATAGCTTGAAATCTGATTGTGATGGCTCCTGCTTTGTTTTTGTTGCTCAGGATTGCTTTTACTATTCTGGGCTTGTTCTGTTTCCATATACATATTAGGATCTTTCTAGTTCTGTGAGGAATGCTTTTGTATTTTGATTAGAAATCAGTTAAGTCTATATATCAGTTTTGGTAGTATGGCCATTATGACATTATTGATTCTGCTTGCTCTGGAACGCAGTATGTCTTTCCGTTTTCTGATGTCATATATTTTTTTTAAAAAGCCAACAATCAAGTAATTAAAATACACTACATAAACCCAAATTTGCGCAGAAGTAATTTATATCCTCCTGTTCTTAAGGAAGAGTTGGTTAATACCGTGTTTAATTTGGGGTATTGTAGCTGCTCTTCCTGTCCATACTACTGACCCTGCTAGGTCAAGGCCCTTACATTTTCTTGTTTATTTCCTACTTCCTCTACATCTCTTCCTTGGTGTGGTAAATTCTTAAAACTGAATTACAGTTGCAACTTCTCCCAAGACAGACATAAACTCTATTCAGAGCATTAAGTCTTTCCATTCCTCATGTATTCATCCTAGACATATTGGGTGTGGGAGGATGCTAAATTTGAAGATTTAGGAGAAGATAAAATTCCATGAGTGTGCCTTGTAGGTTGGAGAGACAGGCAGTTATAGTAACTTGCATGTTGGAGAGACAGGCAGTTATATTATAGTAAGTTTTATGAAAGGAAAATCCCATAGTACTATGAAAATATGACTCAGGGCTCTAAATCTGGAAATGGGGTGGTATTGGCCAGAAAAGATCACTAAGAGAAAGAAAGCATGAGCTGAAAATTTAAAAATGTATTTTTATTGTTTATTGACTAAGTATGGTTGAATACGTTTATGGAATACACAGTGATGTTATGACTTATGAATACAATGTGAAATGATAAATAAAATTAATATATTATCACATCAAATACTTAAGGATTTTCCATGGTGATATTTATTCTTAGTGTTTTTGAAATGTATAAACACTACTATTATACTATGTTTATTTCTCTTGTCTTGGTGTTGGTACCCTTTGATCATCAGCTCCTCACTCCTCCAAGCCCCTAGTCTACTCTCAGCTTCTGTGAATTTCACGGCTTTACATTACACATATAAGAGAGAACATGGATGATTTGTGTTTCAGCATCTCCTCTGTGTTCACGAACTGTGCTTTAAATGGTGGCCAGGCCTGTCCCAAGGCAGGGCCTGCGGGTGCTTAGACAGAGGGAGCAGGGATCACACTGTTCACATTTTGGGCACGGATAGAGATCTGGCTGCTGATATTGATAAGCCCAACCTCTTCATGGTGGAGAGGATACTCAGACTGGAGTTTGGAATGTCTTAACACATACTGAGTATGAAATGTTCTAACACGAAATAGATATAGAGGTCAATCCAAGGTCTCTAGATTTCACGTCTTTCCACCACCCATCATCAGGAGTTTGAAACACAGATATAAGGTTTAGTTCTCTTCAGTGTTACGACAGCTTGCACTTAGTGAGCACTCCCTGGGTGTCAGAGATATTCCTAAACATTTTACTTATGTTGGTGTATGATGTCCCACCAGAATGCTGTGAGGTAGGCAACATCACTGCCCCTCCTGTAGCAGAGAAGAAACTGAGACAGAGTCCTGTGCTGCTGACGCATAGCCTTCTAACAGAGGAGGTGGTCATGGCCCCCAGAGAAGTGGCTGTGTCTGTCATCTTTGTGTCCTCTGTCTCTCGGGCTGTGACCAGCGGACAGTGAGGGCAAGAGTAGGAGGAAGTAAGGGACGAGATGCCGCTGCCGTATCACCTAGGAGTGCCTAGGGAGGAAGAGGAAGAAGAGTGTACCCAGAGAAGCCCGGAAGGCTGGGGACCAGTGAGTGAGAAGAAAAGGCTATCTTTAGTGCTGAGGGGAAACATCATTCTAGCAGATATCAGAAAGAGACTGGAGGGCAGAAACCATATGGGGCAACATGCTTAATTGTATCAAGATGTGTCTGTGCTGAAGAACAGAAAATTTGAATTAAAAGAAAACAGTGATGGGATATGTAGAGGAATTTTAAGTATCTTTATGAATTTGTGCATCTCAAACACACACATATACACACATGTACTAATACAGGTTCATATATATATGTTGTATTTTCTGTTATGTGCATGTGTGTAAAACTATATTTATCTTCCTATATGAAGTTTATCTTCTAGAAATCTCTTTTACTGTTGTAAAGTGTAGTTGTGCTTTTGAATTTTCTATTTCCTAGACTTCTATGAGGAGTGAGAGGAACTGGCACTGCCAAACAAGAGGAACAGGGAAGGGGAGTCGCCCCGGCGAGTCGTCCTCCTGGATGCTCACAGGCAGGGAGAGCAGAGACAGTCACGGGCCAGGTGCACTGCTCCACGTACTCACACCCTTTCCCTGTGACCCAGCCTGGGAAATACTTTCACTCATGACCTGCGCGAAAGCACAAGCATTGAGAAACCAAAATGCAAAGGGTAGGGAGGGTAAGAGACTGGCGAAGTATCTTGAGACAGTCCTGCCAGTCCTGGAGGCAACCCGCCATTCAGAAGCTCCCAGGAACCCACGGCATGAATAAAGGTAGGGAGCCCTCCCCGCCGTCATCTCAACCTCTGCTCTCTCGCATTTCAAGTGAAAGATGAAACTGTTAAGATAAAGGTGCTTTCACGAACATTAGAGAAATGCTTAGGGATTTCCATAAAATAACTTTTTTGGGGGAAGAGGCAGGATTCTATTTGAAATACTTGTAAAGTGTAAACTTACCTCAAAGTACTTCTCCAGTTCCTTTGAGAGCACCTGATAAAAAATGGTTTGTTCAGAAGGTTCCATGAGGCGGTCATGAAATACACGAGAAGCTTCATGTACGAAGAACAGGGCAACCGTTTCCTTAGAGTTAATGACAGCCTTGTCAGCTTGCAGAAGGCCTAGCAGAAGCTGCTCAGAAACAGCCAGAGGGTGGTGTGTGAGGCAAAGATTCACAGTCCATAAAGACAGAAGCAATTGTGCAAGGTAAGAACTACCAGTTTCTACAAGGGACACCCTGAAATTCTGATGAGATGGGCAAGCTAGAAGTCAAGGAAACTCGGCACAGCAGCAGCCTGATGGAAGGGAGTTAGGGGCTACACTGTGCACAGGTTATCAGGATGGGAAACCGCGGCACCAGCCTGGAGCGGGGGTGCTTCTTAAGGTTGATGTGTTCAGTATTCTAAATTTGGATTAAAAAGCCCTAATTACCCATTTCAGAGATCACATGTGCTAGTGAGGGCTGAAGTCCCATAGGAAGGGGAGAAAGGTACCAAATTCAAGGTCTGTTTTCCCTAACAATTTTGAAAATAATTTAACCAAGGAGAATGACCAAAGCCACACTCCTGGCAAAATCTGTGAAAATTCAACCAGCTATCTTACCATGTACACACACAGGCCATCATCTTCTGATGGCCAAATTAGACCTCAGAAAGGAAGCAAAACCAAAAGCTACCTTATAACCCATGTCATTTCTTTTCCTGCTCAGCCAATATTGTAGTGGTTTCATCACTGAATTTTCTGGTTGGAATTACTTGGATAATTATTTTCAACTTATTCATGGGATAAGCTGCTAATAAACAGCAAAATCAACATGAATTTCACTTTTTCCCTTTGAACAATTTCATGCTGACAATAGCAATAAAAAGGAGCGGGGAGGGGCTGGGGATTTAGCTCAGTGGCAAAGCGCCTGCCTGGCAAGCGCAAGGTCATGAGTTTGGTTCCCGGTACCGGAGAAAAACCAAAAAAAAAAAAAAAAAAAAAAAAAAAGGAGCGGGGAGAGAGAGAGAGACAGACACAGAGACAGAGACAGAGAGCCTATTCAGTAAAACTACATGTTCTCAATTTAAATTTTAAAAATAAGCTGGAGAATTTATTTTGAAACAAACCTTAAACATGTCTCGAAGGTTAAACATGTAGTGGCATTTTGTGGGTGTTGGTAACATATGCTTACATATGTGATGATACATATCCAGGGAAGAAGATATTATCGGACCCTTGCATTTCTGGACATCAGATGTGAAGTTATTGATGGAGAAATACAATCCCAAGTGAACCTTTGAAAAGAAGTTTTGTAATTTAGTTTTTAAAAAACTGAAGTATAGACCTCAAGATTTCAGGTATAGCCTATTTCTGGTTAATCTTTGCTAGGAAACAGATTATACACTGCTGTGGTCCAACTGGTGTCCTGCCTCTATTGCACCAGGTGTGCTGCTAATTCTCTCACTTTCCTGCTCCTGGGAGATGTTACTAGAAGAAATGTAAAATTATAGACTTCAGTCTGGGTTGGGGTACATGCATGCTTCCTTCTGAAAACTCCGAAATATCTTATTTGAGAAAATGGCTCAACTTGAAATCTAATATTATTAGAAAAATAAATCTTCTGAAAGATTACTACATCTCTCAAAACTGATATGGGTATTTCCTTCTTTAGATTATAAAATGTAAAGGTAAATTTTAAAATTCATTTTTTCCAAAGTCCTTGGTAATTCTGATTCAGGTGGTCAATAATATACACCTGAAGAAGAGTCTGTTTTGGAAGAGAGTACACATGTATGCAAGTCCATACTGCCATAACAGCTCTCTCAGAGGTTTTCTTTCTATAAGAAAATGCAAAAGAACAAAGGTCAGAGAGCATATGTTAAGAAAAAGGCAGATTCTCAAGTTCCACCCAGGATCTACTGGATTGGAATCGCTGAGAATTAAGTCCTGGGATGTGCATTTTCAACATGCACTAAATATGCGCTACATGTCTTCCCTTATATATATATATATATATATATATACTGCACTATATTTTTTATATTAAGAGACAAATGATAACAATAGGACACAAACATAGGGGAAAATAAAATCCAGCCCATTAGAGAATGTTCTTCAATATTAGTGGTTATAAATTCTTACATTTTCCTTTATACTATGGAATTAGAATTTTTTCAGCAGAAACTGAACTACATGTATTACCTCGAAAATAGAATGTAAGGCACTTTGTGGAGGATGAGGCAGCACCAGCACAGAGAAATGCTTGAGGAGACGTGGGTTGACATCATGCCCACCAACTGGAGGGACATAGGACGCTGCCACCACAGACAGATCCTGGACGCTCTGCGGGAGAGTGAAGAGGGACAGTGCCTGAAGGAATGTGGGAGAGTAGCTAGCTTGCCCTCTTCTCTACCCCAAATGAACAAAAGACTGAGAAAACATTTGGGCAAATAGGATGAGGTTACCATGTATTGCAAAACAAAGTCACAATGGTCATAGAAATCCATGTTCTTAGAAGTAACCTATCCTAAAATGTAATTTCAAGATATGCTACCTGAATGTTGTGAGGAAATAGCCCATTTTTTTAAAAAAAAACAAACCATTACTCAAAACAATGAAAGCACTAGAAGGAAACATAGGGGAAATGCTTTATAATATTGGTCCAGGCAAGGATTTAGGGGGTAACATTCAAAACGACAAAGCAACAAAGCAGAAATAGACAAATAGGACAATGCCATATTAGAAAGCTCCTGCACTGCAAAAATAATCAACAGAGTGAAAAGACAACCTGCAGAGTGGAAGAAAAAAGTATTTATACCAGTAAGGGGTTGACATTCAGAATATGTAAGGAACTCAAACCTCTCAAAAGCAAAGCTCAAAATAAAATTTTAAAAAAACCAAACCCACAAGTAACCCAATTAAAAATGAGCAAGAAATTGTAATGAAAGAAAACATAGGAATTTCCCTAACAGGCGTATGAAAAGTGCCCAACATTAGCTATCATGAGGGAAATGCAAATCTAAACCACGGGGGCAGCGTGCCAGTGTCACTCGGGGGGATGCTCTTCTGGCAGCATGTGCATGAGCCAGGTTCCCCTCCCCTCCCCGGAATCTTAAACCAACCAGCCAAACACAACAAGGCCGACAGAACCACTGCTGGCGAGCTCAGAGGCAGGAAATTCACAGCTTATTGGTGGGAATGCGCATCAGTGCAGCCATTCTGGAAAACAAGAGTGGCAGTTCCTCAGAAAAGGAGTGTGTACAAGAACACCTGACTGGGAATTTTTTGATTATGCAATGCTTCAAAAAACTTTTGCTCTAAGTTCTTAAAGAAAGTTTTATGCAGAGATTGCAGATGCGTTTGGAAGGCCATTTCACTAGCTTGCTCATGTGTACTGACTACAGATGCACTGAGAATCTGATTATTGATATAGGTAGCAACGGTGAGCGTTGACTCAGAAGCTAAACCTTTAGGGCGGACCTGCAGTGCTTACTAAGATTTGAATTTACAAAAGTAGAGCTTCTCCAAACCCATGAACCTGTTTTAAATTGCAAAGACATATTGGTGTAGTTAATTTAAGGCCTCAGACTTTAATATGTCCAAATGGCTAAGCTTTCTGAACCTCTCACTTAACTCACTCAACAGTGTTACAAATATTTGATTTGCTGTCAGGTAACCAACTTAAGGTGAACAGTCTCAGTGTGTTTTGTACCTTCCACACGTTTCTTTGTGTGTCATAGACCCCTCCCATGTCCAGCAGCTGCCTGACCAGCTCCAGCGGGGGTTGTGCTCCACTCGCATCTGGCACTGGTACGTTCAAGTCGTCAATGAATATTACAGCCTGAAGGGAGACAAGTACATTCAACCCACTAATTAAAACAGCCTTTGTTGAAATTCTGAACCAGGAATATCAATTATGCTTTGTTACAAGAACAAAATTACAGGCATTAACATCTATTTTTCCATTAACAAATAGCTGATCAAGCGGGGCATGGTGGTGTACACCTAGAATCCCAGCATGCTGGGACGCAGAGGCAGGAGGGTTGTAAGTATGAGCCCAGTGTGGGCAACTTAGAGACTTAGTGAAACATTGTCTCAGTAAAATAAAATAAAATAATTAAAAAGGCTAAAGAGTGTAGCTCAGTGTGAAGGCCCTGGCTTTGATCTTCAGTCTTAGAAAAGAAACAAACAAAAAATAAAAACAGTAACAACAAAACAAAACCTAGCAGATCAAAATCTATTTTACAGATATGATTTTAGAAAACAACAGGTTTTCAAAATAACAGGAACTCTAACTCACTCTCAGTGGACCTATAATCTGGTGAGAGAAATGCATTTGATGCTGATAAAGTAATTGTGGCTATTACAAAGGAATGTGCCTACTGTTTTTGAGGAATGTCCTTACTGAATGCCTCTTACTGGCAAGGTACTGCTGTATGGACTTTTATGCAGTACACCCTGGTTTGGGAATAAGACTATGATCTGGAACTATACTAAAAATTCTAATGCAAATGCTGTTGTCACGAGCAACCAGGGGATAACTCAGACACATGTTCAGTTTTAAACCTGGTACTTTCCTCCTCTGAGAACATCAGGCCTCAAGCACCCTGACTGTGACCTCTGTGTCTCACCTTTTTAGGCTGTTTTTGTAAAACAATTGACTAGTTAAAAAATACACATAGCTCTTTACTTTAAATTATCTAATTACCTAATTTGTAACTGTTAACATCGGTTTTTAGTGAGAAACTCGGTTTCTTGTTTCTTGTGTCACAAACTGACTAAAATTTCTCTTGCTTGCTAATGATTGCCCAGTTACTCAGCACCCTTACTAGTTACTCTGGCCTTACTAGTTCTCAGTCAGTACTGGTCACCCTGCGCTAACAACTACATGGATTGGAGAGCTAGGGTTCTGGGGCTGCTCAGGAGTATATACTAAACACTCTTTCCTTTTTATCAGTATCCATTAAATTGACTTATTGTTTGATAGTAGGAAGCTTCCTTAACAGGTAATGGAGGTGATTACCTTGCTGTTCTTAGGAGCTCCCAAAGTGTCTTTAGCTTTTCTTACTAACTTCTTAAGAATCATCTCCTTGGCTTTGGTAGCTGTCATACTGGTGCAAAAATTTACTGTAGAGACCGTAATTCCTTTATCATTTGTAAGTGAACTATCAGTTCCAGCCTCTAGCTTCTTAGTAGTATTATCTGTGATGCCAAATACAAAAAGAGAAACAAATCTGGGACACTTTGTAAGGAGCAGGCACACTGCTTTGGAACACTTCCTCTCTCCATGGTAAGCGGCAGCTCTGCGGCCCCAGTCAGGTGCAGTGCAGCCCTCGCTCAGAGCATCCATTCCCCACTGTACGAGACACACACAAGGCTTGCAGGTCAGCAGACTGGTCCAGTTAAGGTGCCTTCCTGATGAGACCATCCAGAGGGTCGCCTGGGACAGTGCCATGGCAACAAAAATACAGATTTCTCGACTACCCTTCCCTTCCCAAGCAACCTTGGGACCCTTGCCCACCTTGCTTGCTGCTTCCCTAGCTACTGAGCCAGTGCACTCAGGATGATGCTGCTGAGGCTCACCGCACATTTCTGTTGATGGCCTGATTTAAGAACTACAAAACAACAACTTTCCATCGCACTAGGCCTGAGACCATGGGAGAGAAACAGAGGCAGCGTCTGAAGTCATGTCTAGATCTTGTCTGTGCCCCACGAGGAAGAAGAAAGGCAGTGTGCTCTGCTCCCCTGCCACAGCCACTCTGCCTTTGCACAGCAGGTGGCCTGCGAGGGCAGTGTATGTTTCCCAGGTCTGTTTACTGTACATCATCAGCTGAAACTGCCGAGATATCTACACATAAAACATGACTTGTATGTGGCTGAGGCAGAAGAGGCTTGAAGCTGTCTGAAAGACCTACCAAGATTTTCAGTCGCTGTCTTGTCCCGCTGGGCTTCAGAAACCAAGATGTGGAGGTTTTGCTTTAGGCTATTGGGATCAAATGTTTCAAGAATTTAAAATTAGTTTGTTTACCATTGTGACTGTGTTAACACAAAAAGCTATGAAAGTAACAGCATGTGGTTGATTTTACTTGTATTTCCTATAAGAAAGTAAGTTTTTCATTCTTTTTTTCTATTTATACTTTTACACATACAGTCAGTGTCACCACTGGAAGTGATATTCCAACTTAACATAGGCTTACTTAAAAAATGAACTAGGGAGAGGTTGAGGCTGGGAAGACCCCAGGGAACTTGAAGCCACTTGGGCTGCACAGTGAGCTCAATGTTTTGTTTTTTTTTTTTTTT
>NW_004955520.1:537477-599207 GCF_000276665.1 Chinchilla lanigera
TTTTTGGTTTTTCTCCGGTACCGGGAACCGAACTCACGACCTTGCGCTTGCCAGGCAGGCACTTTTGCCACTGAGCTAAATCCCCAGCCCCCTATGTCTCTGATTTTAAAGCCATAAGTGTAGTAGGATTCTATTCCAAAATCATTAGTATAAGGTGTAAATGATGGTAGCTTAGAGAAAAGAGAAGTAGAGGAATTCATGATGCACACAAAGACTGAAGCCTCAGTAGCTGAAGATCAGATGTGGGACAGGCAGCATGGAGGAATCAGAGGGACTTGTAGAAATAGACAGCAAGAGGACAGGAAGGAACTCAGGATGAGTCCAGGTCTTGGGCTCCAATACCTGGGTCTCATTCACTGAGATGAGAAATACTACGTGAACAATAGAAATCAGGAAAGAAATCAAGAGTTGGGACAGAAATCAAGAGTGCTATTTTGCTGTGCTAAGGTTGGGACATCACAATACTCCTGTGACAGAGACACCTGGGTGTCTGACTCTAGTGACAGGAGGAAGGTCCAATGGCCTTGCCACAACCCCAGTTTCTTATTTGGCTAAGCAGTGGCAGGCTTCTCTAATATTTTAACAGATTTTGAGTTACCTTTAGAAATTTGTACTACTTATTTGCATAATTTAGATTTCTGTCCTTTTTTTTCTTTTGGAAAGAGTCAGACAGAATGCAGAATGATGTTCTTTGTAAACATATTTTTATACTTGATAAGTAGATCATATATTTCCAGTGAAATGAAACCAATCCTAAGAAAAATGTATTTGTATTTTAGGTACATCTTTCTAGGAGGAAAATAGTTTACAGGTTATTTCTCATTTAGAGGAGGTAATGTGGTTGTAAAAGTACATTTCCCAAATAGAAAAACTGAGTAGACCAATAATAAGAATTGAATCAGTAATAAATTTCACTTCAGAGAAAATCCCAGGACCAGGCTTCACACAAAACTTTACCAAACTTTTGAAGAGGAACCAGTAGCACTGCTTCTCAAACTCTACCAGAAAAGTGACATTTTAGATCTAAAACATAACAATATGCTAATAACTATTTGGAAAAAAAAATCCTTTATAATATTACTAAACTGAGAGTCAATTTAATCAGGAGGTGAAAAAGTAGCTGAAAACTATAAAACAGATGAAAGAAGTTAAAGAAAACAAATAAATGGAAACATATTCTGTGTTCATGGGTTGGAAGTCCAATGTCTTTTTTCATTTTACCCAAGGAACCACAAAAGGCTCCAAATAGCCAAAGAAATCTTGAGAAAATCTCTCACTAACTACTATGAAGACAACAATATGCAATATATTAATTATTATAACTCTACTACCAACCTGTTTTAAAACTCTGTTTTTTGTTATTTTTTTTTTCTCAAAAAAAAAAGAACAAAGGTGGAGGCAACAAGCTACCTAGTTTTAAAACACACTACATACTGACAGTAAGCAAAGCAGCATGTTGCTGGCAACCAGTGGCACAGATAGAGATCCCAGAAGAAAACACGCCATTGCAGTCCACTGACTTTCAATATAAGTAAAAAATACAATGGGAAAGGACAATCTCTGCAATAAATGGTGTAAGGAAAATTGGATAATCACACACAGATGAATGAAACTGTAATATTCTTTCACCTCATAAAGGAAAATTAATTCAAAATAGGTTAAAAATTTAAATACAATATCTAAAATTGTAAAATTAGAGAAGGGGCTGGGGATATAGCTCAGTGGCATAAGCACCTGTCTGGCAAGTGCAAGGTCCTGAATTCAAACCCCAGTGCCACACACACACACAAAAATTATTAGAGAAAGAACACAGAAGGAAAGCTCCACCATATTGGTCTGAGCAAGGATTCTTCTTTTTTAATGATCCCCAAATCACAGGAAACAAAACCAAAACTAGACAGCTATGACTGCATCAAATTAAAAAGCTTCTGTATAGCAAAACAATCAGTACAATGAAGAGACAACTTACAGAGTGGTACAAAATATTTGCAAACCATAGATTCAATAAGGAGCTAGTATCCAAAATATATAAAGAACTCAACTCAGTAGCAAGAAAACTAATAATCCTATTAAAGCTGGCATAATAATAATAAATCCTATTAAGGCTCTTGAATAGACATTGCTCAAAAGAAGACATACAAATAGCCAACTGACTTATGGAAAAATGCTCAATGTGACTAATCATCAAGGGAAAGCAAAATCACAATGAGAATCATGTCACATGTGATAGGATAGCTAACAGAAGCCTAGCCATAGGAGTGGTGCAGGCTGTGGCATAAAGGTGACTTGTATCTGTTGGTGGGCACGTGATTCGTACAGATATCCTCAAAAGCAGTATGGAGGCTCCTCCAAAAGCTAAGCAACCCTGCTTCTAGGGTTGAATATATATTCAAGAGTATTCAGAACAGTATTCTGAAGAGACTTCTGTATCCCATGTCCATTTGCATTATTCATAACAGCACAAATGTAGAATCATCTAGGTGTCTATGAACAGAGGAATGGGTGAGGAAAATGTGGTATTTATGGATAATAGACTACTAATCAGTACTTATTAAAAGGATAAAATTTTGTCACTTGCAATGACATAGATGAACCTGGAGGGCATTGTGTTAAGTGGCATAAATCAGGTACAGAAAGACAAATATTGAATTTGGAACCTAAAAAGTCAAACCTAAACAGTAAAAAAGTCAAACTCACAGAAGCAGAGAGTAGAATGATCTTTGCCAGGGGCTAGAGGCAAGGTGGGAGGAAATAGGGAGATATTTGTCCAAGGGTCCAAAGAGCCAGTTAGGAGGAGGAACAAGGTTTCAAGATCTTTCTACAGCATGGTATCTATAGCTAATAACATACGTTTCAAAATTGTTAAAAGAATACATCTTGAGTGTTCTTACCATAAAAATATAAGTATGTGAGGTGATAGATATGTTAATTAGCTGATGTAAGCATTTCACAATGCATACATACATCAAAACATCACATATAAGTTACTTGTTGTCAATGAAAAAAATATATACACAAGGTAGCTAAGATAATTGTACTACTAATATTTTTGGTTTATTGAAAGGGACAGTTGATGCCTTTTTTAAAAATTAATTTTACATGCCTATATCTGATAATCTGAACTACTTTGAAGATAACAATATTCAATATAACAGCCCTTGTTGATTTCCTATCATCTTGTTTTGAAATTCTGTATTGTTTTAAATGCTGTTTATAATTTTTTATTCTCTTTAAAATAAAAAGGAAAAACTAATCTTTTGAATAATTCTGTATTTTCATATATTAGATTTACTTTACTTTCCAAAAACATATAATAAGGCAAACACTTTTTACAAGACAAATAAAACCTGGAGTTTAATATATACAACCTTGACTTTTTAATTTCATTATGTAATAGGATGTCTCCTAAAATTGATCCATATTTTATATCAAATGCTCCTGGGCCTTCTAACTTTTCAAGCATGTAGTTAATAGCTGCAGTTTTTCCAACACCAGCCTCTCCTAAGGGAGAAACATGCATTAGGTTAGGTTTACATACCAGAGAATGATATATGTTAACATATTAAAACAAGTCTATAAGATTTTCCTTCTTTTGAGATTTACATGAAAAGTATGCTTTTGCTCTTCCCCTTTTTAAATGTGAGACGGGCTAAATCAAGGAGTTAATACGAACTTCTCTCCAATTATTTGAATTATTTGCATCTCTGACAAAAGAAGAGACTAGGAGCTAACTATTATTTTTGTTTAATGTTCATTTAAGACTATCACAAATGTTTTTACTTATCACACACCAGAAATACTACATGAAATGAAATTCCTTGAAACTTTTGGCTAACACCATCTGAGGGAAAAATTGATGATAAATTTTTTACTGAGTCAGAACAAGGACTCGTAACTATAATTCACTGGAGAGAAAAAAATAAGAATTTTAATAGAACAAATTACAGGCAAGATGTGGGTTGTCTGAGTCATACTGCTGGAAGTCTTGGAACACAGAAGTGGGAAAATGATACCACTGCTTCTGATGAGAGGCAGCATAGTTGGAGATGGGAAAAGGTAATGGTTGGAAACAAGCATTCAGGCAGGAAGAGCAGGAACTACACTGACTCTTGGTAATGCTAAAAGAAGGACACATTCTAGTGCTGAGCTGAGGAAACGTGTCAATTCAGCTAAACCAGCGCTGCTATCAGGGCCCTCTCAAGACCTGGACCACAGGTACAGAGGCCAGCCGTATTTATCCTACAGTTTTACTTCCAGAATTTGTCCTGAAGGTTAAAGACAAATGGCGGAGATCTGTGATATCCCACACTGGCCAACGTGGGGAAGTGGGCATTCCTAGACTGTTGGTAAGAATACAAACTGATATATTAGTCACCAAAACTTTTTAGGGCCTATTTTTCTCCTCTTAAAAATGACTAGGCCAAATAATCTCCAAACCACCTCTAACTCTGAAACTCCCCTTCCATGACATTTCTTATACCTGTGAGAAGCACAGGGCAGGAATTCTTTAAGAGGAGGCTTGTGAGGAAAGTCAGGCACACCGTGTCTCTAGTGGCAGTGTAATGAATGTACTCGCCGTACTCCGTGAGCCTCAGGATGTTCTCGCCAGACCCTTGAAGGTCTGCCAGCAATGAAGTACCTACATTAAAAATAGTTTTTTAAAATTTCAAAGGATCTAGGAAGAAGTATTACCTTAGTCTGCTAGCTACATGAGACTTTTTGGAAAAGTGTGCACATTACAAAACAATTTCCATGCAAATGGATTGCTCCATGTGCCTGTGGCTTTGCTGGTCTTAGAAATCATCCTTCATATATTTATTTGTTGCTTGTCTTTCATCTGAGAAGTGTGTATTCATCTCAGATGCCCATTTTGGATTGGGTTTCTTAATTCAGGGGTCTGATTTTTTTCAATTCTTTGTATGTTCTAGATATAAAAATTTTGTTTGAGGGACAATTGGCTAAGATTTTTTCCCACTCTGTGGGTTGTCTTTTCACTCTGTTGGTGGCTTTTTTTTTTTTTTTTTTTGCTGTGCAAAAGCTCTTTTATACGGTGAGGTCCCAGTTATTGATTCTTTGTATTATTTCCTGTGTGGTCTGGGTTTTGTTCATGAAATCTTTGCCTATACCTATGTCTTCAAGAATTCTGCCTATTCTCTCTTCCAGCAGATTTAGTGTTTCTGTTTTAATATTTAGGTCTTTGATCCATTTTGACTTGAGTTTAGTGCATGGTGATAGACATGGGTCTAGTTTCAGTCTTTGGCATGTGGAAAGCCAGTTTTTCCAGCACCATTTATTAAAGAGACTATTTTCCTTCCTATGAACATGGTTAGCTTCTTCACTGCGTATTAGAGAGATGCACATGAAAACAACACCAAGATTCCATCTCACCCCAGAAAGACTGGCTACCATCAAGAAATCAACTAATAACAAATCCTGGTGGGGCTGTGGGGAAAAGGAACCCTTCTCCACTATTGGTGGGAATGTAGATTGGTGCAACCACTGTGGAAATCAGGACAGTCCTCAGAAAACTAGGTTTAGAGGTCCCATTTGACTCAGCTATTCTCCTCTAGATAGTTTCCCAGAAGAATTAAAAACATACCACAGTGATCTATACACACCAATGTTTACAGCAGCACAGTTTGTAATAGCTAACTAAATCTTGGAAACAACCCAAATACCCATCAACCTAGGAATGGATAAAGAAGATGTGTGTGTGTGTGTGTGTGTGTGTGTGTGTTTTAATATAATGGAGTACTACCTAGCTGTAAAGAAGGATAAATTTGAGACCTTTTTAGGTAAATGGATGCACCTTGAGACCATACTCTTAAGTGAAATAAATTGGACACACATGTAAACATCACATTGTCTTCCTGGTGTGAGAAACTAAGAGAGTAAATAAGGATCAAAATGTACAATAGATATTGTGATATGGAAATAAATTGCTCAAAAGGAAAGAAGAACTGGGTAGTGAGCAATGAAGGAAGAGAAAAGGAAAAAAAGGATTTAAAAAGGATAAAATGGAAACAAAGCTTTGTAAATAAGGAGAGGGGCTGAAGGGAGGACAGGGTTTGGGAAAAAAGAGAAATCAAAATATATCATGTATGGGTATAAATTCCCTATGATGAATATGGTCAGTATGCATATCTAAAATGTACCAATAAACTTAATTTTAAGAAAAGAAATGTCCTTCATACTCTCAGCTGGTGAGTTTACTGCACATGTTCCCAAGTCTGTCCTGAGAAAACTCCATGGTTGCCCTATTGCCAGAGTTGCTAATCCACCTTCTCCTCAGGAAAGGCACTACTGTCCTCCTCCTCCCCTTCCTTGAGACTGAGGAAGCAACCTTCCCCCCCGCCCGGGGCTCTGGCCGCCTTTGGGAAGAGCCTCACTGCTTTGGTCCTCTTCTCACCACCACCTGGGCTCCTCCTTGTACTGGAATTTTCTACTGCACAAGTGTAAAGTGTGATGGCATCGCTAACCTTCACATTGTTTGAACCATATGAAATTGACATTTTTAAAACTAAAAAATAGTAGAATATAGACAATTTGATATGAAATTACACACACACACACACACACACACACACACACACAACCTTCCTGAATTCTGCAGCTTTCTTATAAATACTACCCTAGTTCTTTTCTGTACCACACAGCCAAAATTTTCAGGAGAGTCAAATAAACATAGCCTTTTTCATCATCTATTATTTCCTCTCTCTCTTTTTAAAAAAAATACAAATTAGTGGGCCAGCTAATACATTCACACAGTATGCGATTCAGAAGTTCACAAGGATACACAGGAAGCAGACTTTCTCATTCCTGAGTCCAGGCCATACGAGACTTTTTTTCTAGATGGAATTATCCAATTTAATAAATATCATACGGTTTTCACCAGTGCTCCAGTGATACAGATCCAGGATGCTTCCAGCCTTTCACTATTACAAATAAAGCCAACTTGCATGCTACACATGTCATTTCACATATATGGGGGGTTATTTCTTATAAGTAGAGGGCTGGGTCAGTATAAACTAGCATATGATTCATAATTTGGGAGGATTTGGACAAAATATTCTCCAATGATTGACAGCTTGTGTTTTCACATCTTTGCCAAAAGCATCAAATTTTTGATGCACAGAAAGATTATAGGTGAAAAATTATATCTAATTCTGATTTAATTTTGCATCTCTCATAAGTCAACTCTTTCTACATTTAAAAGATACTTATTTTTTCTGTGAACTACTTATTCTTGTTCTTTATATTTTTATTTACATTTTAAGGTGATTCTTGGGTTTTACAGATACTTTGTTGTAACATCAGCAAATAATGAAAATGAAACCATTTCTGCTCCTGATGCTGTATCTCTAACTTTTTCTTTTCTAATTGCATGGTGTCTCCAAATCAGCATTAAATTAAAACACTGCATTTTGAAGGAAATGTTTTAAGCACCTCACCTTATGCAGACTGTTTCTGTTGCTTATTTGCTTTCTTCATTGCTAGAAGATCTATTTGATTCTTTTTTCCAATTGACCGTGTCACTTCTTAGAAATAGTTTCCTACCATTTTCAGGTATTTTTCAAGCTTACTTTTTATAAACATAGTAAGCATGTGTGTCTTAAAATATATACTTGGTAATTTCAAACATTCAAATTTTGCTAATCTCTGGCTCTAATCTTGTTTCTGCTAATTATCTGAGTAAGAATGATTTGTAGGAATAATATAAGATAGCAACACAATTTATGATAGCTAGATCTTGGAAACCACATATATGTTCATCAATAGATTAATGGATAAGGGAATGTGATAAAATGTGCTATTTGTACACAATGGAGTACTACACTGCCATAAATAAAGACAACTTGAGGTATTCTTAGGTAAATGGGTGCAACTTGAGAACATACTGTTAAGTGAAATAAGTCAGACACACAAGCTCAAATGTCGCATGGTTTCTTTTATATAACACTATACATTCCCCCAAATTAATTATTCCAGTGTTTTTAAAATATTTCAATATATCCGCTAATTTGTTTCATTTATACTAACAATTTATCTTAGTTCATTGTAAAGAAAATTCATGTTATTATCTGTCTCTTTTTTGTAAGAATCTTGTTGGTTTATGTCTTGTACTGAGTAACTACTCTGAACATAACCCACACTGCAATAACTATTGTTGTTCTCTTATTATTTGGTTATGATTTTTTATCTTTTCATAAAAAAGAAAATTTACATTCATTAAATTTCTTAAACAGGTGCTCCCCTACTTGTGGTGGGGTTGCACCCAAATGAAGCCATGCTGAATGGAAGCTATCATAAGTCAGTGCCTTTTAGCACTCGTGACCTGCTGAGCATCACAGCTGGGGACAGCACTGCAGTGCTAGAGTCACGCACAGTTGTGCTTGCTGCTTGCACCAGAACTGCAAGAGGACCTCACTGCAGATCACTGGTGGGAAAAGACCCTGTCTCAAAATTCCAAGCACTTTGTACACTGAGTGTGTGTTACTTTTGCACCATAATAGACTTGCAAAATTGTAGGGTCAGGACCATCTGTGATTGGAAGCCTGATTGTTTTGTTTCTTCCAGAAATGTCTACTAAGCTCTCTCACTGTAAGAAGTTTCAATACTGAGAATAACAACACTTTAGCTGGGGATATAGCTCAGCGGTACAGCTCCTACCTGGCAATTACAAGGTCCTGAGTTCGATTCCTGGCACCAAAAAAAAAAAAAACAAAAAACAAAAAAAACCCCTAAATCATAAAACAACTTCCTAATTCTTTCCCTTCTGGGTATTTTCCCAGAAGATCTGAAAATATCATATCACAATGATATATGTGCACCCATGTTTACAGTAGCACAATTTGTCATAGTTGAATTGTGGAAACAACCCAAATGTCCATCCACTCAGGAATGGATTTAAAATATTGTGGTATTTTTATATAATGGAATATTATTCAGCTATAAAGAAAGATAAACTCGAGGCTTTTACAGGTAAATGGTCACAACTAGAGACCATTCTCGTAAGTGAAATAAATCAGACCTCCATGTGC
The DNA here is from genome assembly GCF_000276665.1 of Chinchilla lanigera. Lineage (NCBI taxonomy): Eukaryota > Metazoa > Chordata > Mammalia > Rodentia > Chinchillidae > Chinchilla > Chinchilla lanigera. The sequence goes on from NW_004955520.1 coordinate 546,519, forward strand.
AGGCAATGTATTGTCTCACTAGTATAAGAACCTGAAAGAGTGAATAAAAATTAGGAGGTATGATAGACATTGTGAAACAAAAGGAAAATGCTCAGAAGTAAAGAGCAACTGGGATGAGGGAAAAGAGAAAAGAAAGAAGGGGAAATGATGTATATACATATATGTATATATATATATATATATAAAATTATGTATATGTGTATATATATATATATACACACACACAGGATAGCTAACATAGTTGTACTACTGACTTCTATTGCTTTACTGAAAAGATCAGTTAATAGTTAATGATTAATTATTTGATCAATCTTGCATGTCTCTGTTTTCCTAAGAAACCACTTTGAAGATATCAATATATAATACAACAGCCATTGTTAATTTCCTACCACTTTGTCTGTAATTCAGTATTGCTTGTATTGTCCTTATGCTATTTTGTAAATGGATGTCTGTTTGTTAATATGTTTTCCTTCTTTTATTTTTAAAATAAATTTTAAAAAACACTTTGGCATGTGTGGATATCTGTCTAACTATGATTTTTTTCTAATTAGCAGTTTCCTTTATAGCCAAGGGTAAGTTCTTACATGGAAGGTTTTCCTTGTTTAAAAGTGGACCTTGTCATTTTCTACTTTCAGTAACCCCAGATAATTAAAACAATAAATGCTGCCAGTAGTAAGGCATGTAATGAGTTCCAGTTTTACAGTGTGTGCTGGACTCAACTGACCCTCCAATTTTCTCATAAAGTATTACTCAAAGGTTGGTTTTCGGGGCACCTCTTGCAAATGTAGATATGAACTGATCCCCACATAAACTTGCAACAAATCTAACATCAAAGTTGCTGACAACTACTTTTATAAGTAGAGTCCAGCACTTTTGAGAAGTTACAAGTATGAATATCATAGTTAACTTACCTTTTTGAGTTAGTGTTGCAACATTAGGAACTACATCTGACCAAGGAATGAATTCACATTGCTGTAGATCCAGAAAATACCCAAAGATAGACCGTTCACCAGTTGGTAGATTGATGGCTAAACAGTGAATAATAAATAAATCCAAGAAAAGGGTTCAGTTGTGAAGTGTATCACTAACTTTGTCTGAAAGGATAAGATTTTTGAGCTGGAAGGACAAATCAAACTTTACAAAATAAATTTGTCTTTTCCCCTATGATATTTGGTTGTATAAAAGCAAAATTTTATTAATATTTTATCCTTTTAATAATCCAGAAAACAAGGTTAATTATATAGTCTGATATCCTTTGAACTCTTACCCAAAAGTTTTGCATATTACCATGTGTTTGGATGCTATAAAATGCCAGCAATGTACTGGTTGTGGTCAAACCAATACATTAGAGAATTTTGACACATTTGTAAATAACACTTAGCTTCCTATTATAAAAGTGACACATTTCCTTAGCAGAAAATTCTGGAAAATATAGAATAAAAAGAAAAATAATTTAGTCATAATTTTATGGTAAGGAGATAGCAATGTTAATATTTAAAAAGGATAAATGCATAATAATGTTAACAATATATTTTATATTTTCAGTTTTAATCTTTCATTTTTTGATAGAGATATGATAAAAATCTTAGCATGATTTTGGAATTGTTAATTTTCTCTTGGAGTTCTATCAGAATCTGCTATTAAAGGGCGAAGTTGTTCCATTTGCACAAGTTCATGATCGTTTTACCTTTAATGTAGTATTCTTTATTTCTCTTTAGTCTTTTGCCAGAAATTTTACTTCATAACATTATTGCTACTCTACCTTCTTTATACACTGTGACCTTATTTTCACTTCCTGTATACTTTAAATTTATATACTGGTGTATACATTACATTAACAAATCTGAAGATTATGTGGTATTTCTGTGTGAACCACAGACCCCTCCCCTGCCATCTTGTTATTTTGTGCATGATTTTGATTTTATATATTTAATAAAAGGAATTATTTAGCTATAATTGATAGCTATATTAATTTGTTGAGCTATTCTACTGTTATGGTTGATATATTGTGTCAACTTGGGGAGTCTAGAGGTTTGGCTAAGTGACTCAGCAGTTCTGCATTTTGGGGTAAAAAGGACATGCCCTTACCCTTCTGGTATGTTGTTTATTGTGTTAATTTGAAAAGTTTAAAAAGTTAACTATGTGACTCAGAAGGGAGCCAGGGTGCTTACTTTGTATTCATCCTAAGCCTGTGCAAAGGAACGCACGCAGAGGGTATGGGTGTAGAGGACCACCCCCATCGCCTCAGAGCAGGTAGACTGCATAAAAAAAGGAATTAAAAAAAGACTGGCTGCTGGTTCTTCAGAGAAGCTCCGGTCTTCGCCTTCAGCTTGGTCATCTCCTGGCTTCTGGTGCAGTCTGTTTGGCTTCTGCCTGGGACTCTTCAGCCTTCTGGTGTTGGCTCTCTGGCCTTCGTCGTAGATTCTTCAACATTCCGTCGCAGACCCATCAGCCTCCTCATACGGACTTGCACGGACACTGCAGCGAGCTCCAGGCCAGGGGCTGGGCTCTTCAGTCTCCAGCTTGCAGACACCCTCTGCACGCTTCCTCATCCAGCTCTGTGGCTGACCATTGTAAGCCAAACTTGTAATTTCTTGTACATTTCTATATCTTGTGTTATATCTGTTTCTCTAGTAAACCCTGACTGATACATCTACCAAGATCTGTGCTCACCATGACTTTGTACTGGGTACCTTCCTTCCTACTGGGCATATTAGTCTTATTGATGTCTACCTCTTACGCAAGCGCTTTGGTGTTTGACAATTTCAGTCGCTGTATGCCTATATGAATTTCTGTTTTGATACCATTCTTAAATTATAGTTACTGATCATAATAATTTAGGCCTCCTCAGCAATATGAAGATATTACATTGTCTTTGACCTCTCTTGTTACTAAGAAACATTTCTCTGTCCCTCCAATTATCCTTCCTTTGTAGATCTTATCTTTTCTCTGATGGCTTTACAGACTTTTTTCTTGACATCTTTATAACTTCACTATGGAATGCCTATGTGCTTAATCTAAGGATGCATGCAATCCTGGAAAATTCTCCACTGACCCCTCTGGACTGTCTCAACCCACTCCCCCACTGCTCACCACTGCTTCTGTAACTTTTCCCCTTTAAGTATCAATGTACTAATTCTTTCCTTGGTGGTGCCCAGAGTAGAGTTTCTCCTGACTACTGAATTTCTCATTTGCATTACTATATTTTGATTTTCTGAAATGTCTACTTAGGTTTTTGTTCATAGCCATATGTTCTTTTTTCTACTTGCTTTTGCTTCAGAACTAGTCATCTTAAAATGGATGCTATTCCTTCATGCATATTTTTAGCAGAGGCCGAACACTTAGAGTATAATGTTCGGTCACAATAATTGGATAAGTATTAGGATGGGCCTATGGTTCAAATATGGCTTGTCTCCTCCTCCACTTTTGTTGGAATCTAGTTCCATCCTGAAGTGTTAGAAAGTTAAGAATGTAATTGGTGGTGTGTGACCCTGGGCCTGTGGGAGATAGGACTGGAGAAGGTCTCCATGGTAAAGCCCCTGTGATGGAATCTTAATGTCTTCCACATGACCTGGGGACACAGACATGCATGCTGCTCTGTGCCATTTGGGACTCTGTCAGCAAGAAAGGCCATCATCAGATTCGAACCCTTGACCTCGAGCCTCCAGAACCAAAAGCCAAACCTCTTTGCTTTTATTATCTGTCCAGCGTGTGATACTGTGTAAACAGCATCAGAAAATGGACTAAACTGGGTGATTCTGTTGGTACCCTTTTAATATTAATTTTCCCTTTGTGTTTATAGTTTTCGTTTGCAAGCTGATTATGAGTAGGATATTCTCGGCTCTCCTTTCTTTTGCTGTTTTTATTTCTAGTCTGGTGGTTCTCACAGCTTAATGAAGCTTCCGCCAGTCTCTTTTTTCTGTACCTCAGTCCTAACCACGGTTTTTATACTGGAATCTCAGATGACAAAGCAAACTTTCATATTCATGGCTGGGGATATACAGCTCAGCGGTACAACACCTGCCTGGCAAGTGCAAGGTTGTGAGTTTGATTCCCAGTACCACAAAAAAATTCATATTCACAATTTTAAGATAAATCATTTAACATAATGTAGAATTCCATTAACTTGCTTTTAGATTCATGGGGAGAATAAATATAGCTTGAGGAGTGTTTGCCTGACAAATCATAACTGTTTATTTACCTTTAAGAGTCAAGAGGCATCTAATTAAGTTATTAACTTCAATAGCAAGTTAACATGCAATGCTTTGAGATTAAAAGTTAATTTATATGGGAAATAACATAAAACTTTTGATGTGCAGACTTTGTATGTGTGTATGTGTAGCTATTTTTGACTGGTGGGGACAGAAGGCAGGGCCTCCCCCTGCTGCTCTGGGTGTCCCGTGTGAACTGTTTGCAAACAACCTCAAAGGACATAATGAGAGTTACAAGAGACAAACCAGGATTTGCATTTTTGGTGTTGGTATTTCTAGCTCTCATCTTTACTTAGCAAGCTTCTTCTCAATATGTTAATATTTTGTCTCTTTTTGATACCTGCATCAAAACTCTTGATCTGTTCAAATGTCTAATCAGTAGCAGCTGATTGGGAAGGCTGAAAAGGGGGTTTGGGCCTGAGTTCAAGACATTTGCATAGTTCAGGATTTATTACCATAGAGTTAGCACTGAACTGTTTCACGGTACTGGGAGAGATTTCATGTTAGAATTGCCTTGAAAAGCTTAAATATAAGGCAATCCATGACTTTATATAATAAGTTAGAATTTTTTAGAAAAGAAACATAAGACTAGTACTCTGTTCTCCAGAAGCTTCTGCAGTATGGTGGTACAGAAGGTCTGGTCCAACTGCACAGCCATGGCTAGGGGTTCAGGGCACTGTTTCAGTCCTCTGCTTCACTAGTGTTCTAGGTTGTGTTCCACCTAGAACCACGGGGAATTGCCACCTTCTTCAGACTTCTTTCACTGGAGTGAAGGTTCTGGTGTTCTTATTACCTCTTTTTTTGCCTTTAACCTTCATGCTTTCCAAGATGCATGATAGTGAGGTCCCCCAAGAACTTACCTACTTGTGAAATGTTTTCAAATAATTTATGAACAAAGTTGTCAAAACTATAGGTTACATCTGCAAGACAATCAGGCTCAAAAGCTGAACAAAATATAATGTCATCTTCATGTTCATCTTCACGTTTTAAAATTCCCCCAAACGCCCAAGTAAATGCAAACACAAAAAGCTTCTGCAACACCAGCACCAATTTATCAGGATTTTTCTCCAGATACCATGTGCTTTTATCCCTGAGGTAGAGATAAGTGGAAGGGTGAAGGTTAAATGTTTTAAAAGCAGCTCAAAAATGTATCTGAATATCATGCCAACATTTCATGGTTAAAAACTATAGTACATTTCAGTACTGAGAGCAAAGCTTCACTGTTAATATACAACTTCCCCTTTGATAAGTCATTTAAATTAGTTACTATTTTTGAAATATCACAGGCATAAGAAATTTATAGTTGACTTTCATTTAATGTATACCTTTAATATATTTTAATTTATTACATGAAAATATATACTTTATACTTTCATTTAATATATATATACATATCTTTATAATATACTTTTACTTAAGAAGAGTGTTTGAGGAGTATTTGCCTGACAAATCACAACTGTTTATTTACCTTTAAGAGTCAAGAGGCATCTAATTAAGTTATTAACTTCAAAAGCAAGTTAACATGCAGTGTTCTGAGATTAAAAGTTAATTTCTGTGGGAAATAACATAAACTTTTGATGTGCAGACTTTGCATGTGTGTACGTGTAGTTCTTTTTCACTGCTGGGGAGAGAAGGCAGGGTGGAGAGTTTACTTGTCATTTGGGAGAGGCTCTGCTAGCTTCACTGTATGCGCAGGCTGTAAATGAATAGGTATTCACTCTGTGTGCGCTCAGCCAGGTCCTAGATATGTCTGGTCCAGCTAGACCTGGCTCAGCCCGGCTGAAGCCATGCAGTGCAGCTCTGGGAATCTCTTCTAGTCCCTATCAACCCAGATCACTCCTAACTGATGCAACTCCAGTTCCACAGTGATGGGACTGCTGCTCACGGGGCTGAAAAAGGGGTTTGGGCCTGAGTTCAAGACATCTGCATAGTTCAGGATTTATTACCAGAGTTAGCACTGAGCTGCAATTTATTAGAGGCATTCACACACAGACATTCACACACTTTTATCTGGAATTTCTAGTGTGTGCTAAGGGCAGAGCAAATTCATATCAGTTTTATTCCTTTCTCAAATATGCATAGAGGCTGGACCAACGTATTCATGTAATTCCCACTGCTTTAAATCAGCATAAAAATTTGGCACCCTTGCATCACTTATACAGAAGACTCTGAATAAAATACATTAAGTGTACAGTAATTTGTTGTTAGTGTTAGGGTTAGGCTTACTGACAAGAGATCCTGGGAGTATTTCAGGGCTTGGTGCCTAGCAGTACCAAAATATGTTGCTTAAAGGAACATCACTGACCTGCTCTCTGTGGCCTTCAATTTGACGGAAACTTTCACAGAATTTGCCTTCTTACTTGAAGAGTTGTTCAAATCGCCACCTTAAAAAGGAACAAGCATTTTTGCACAATTAGCAACAGACCTAAGACCTAGGTGGTGACTAATGAGCCTCAGCTGCAGCCCAGTTTGGCGAAACATCACAGGAGAATGTCTGCCTCAATAGTTCTCTCGGCTATTCCTACCCTGCCCCTGTTCTGCTTAAGTCACCCATTTTGCAGAGCAACACACAGAGTAAATCAATGTTTATTCTTTTCTTAGCGTATTTTCCTCAATATTTGTTCTCTTAATATTAAAACATACTTCTTGTAAAAGAGTTAGAAAATATAAAAAAATACAAAAGAAAAAAATCACTCATAATTCCATCACCCACAGAAAATAACCATTTAAATGTTAATGCATTTCTCTATGTTCTGTTATATACTTATAAATTATATAAATACATATTTTAAATTTAAATAAAAAATTAAAGAAGCTGGTGGTTTTGCCTTCCTTTTTTAATTTTGGCCTGTCTCATATCATTCTAAATTCTTGAAAACATGATGTTGTTGTACTATCATTTATTAAGCCGTTATTCCACTATTAGAATGCACATTATTGTTTTTGTGATTATATAAATAACTCTGATATGTGTAAATCTCATTGTGAGTGTCTTCTTTGTAACAAATTTCTAAAATAAAAGGTACTAAAAAATAAAATGGGAATTACTAAGGCAGAGTATACTAATATTCTTGTCATACATTGCCAAATACCTCACTAAAAAAGGGAGCATCCATGCATCTTCAATTTCATTCTGTGAAAGTTTATGCTACAGCACATTCTAGCCATCAATGTGCTTTATATCAAAAAATTCTTTGCTTATTAGATAGAAAATTTATCTTACTTTCAAAGAATTTTCTGGTCATTATTTGTCAGATTAAATATTTCTTAAAACATATTGGAAATTTTAGTGTGTGTACAAAAGTTACTTATATAACTTCTATACCTGTCCCCTCATACCCTATCCCCAGCCAATTTACTACAAAGTCTCAGAACAACTCATTGCGGAACACAGAAGTGGGATATCAGGAATGGTACTAGATATCTGGAGGTTAGAGAAAGTCTTGCAAAATTTGGAGGAGTAACAATTTTAAGTTACATAAAAATATATAACTTACCATTGTAATCATTTTAAGTGTTAAGTTTGGTGGCACTAATGATTTAAAGTATAAAAAAGTTGAGTAGAACTAACAAGTTAATTTAACAGATATAAAGGATATAAATCAATGTACACTGACAATGAATGACTAGAAATTGAATTTATAAAATATCACTATAATAAGCAGATTGGTAATCTAGTTAAACTTTAGCAGCCCCTCTTAGAAGGCTCCTAGGGAGCTCCTGCAGCTGTAGGGCAAAAAGGCTCAGTGAGACCAACAGGGTGGCTGAGCTTCACAGAAAATTACACAAGTAACCCTGCACTTAAAGGAGGCCATGGAGCAAATACTGCTCCAGATTTTAACCCCAGACATCTCTCAGCTCTGCAGAAAAGGTTCAGCGGTGGCTCTCTCACCCAGAGCTGACAATAAGGGAAACCATGACTGAACAGGGTTCACTGACAGTGATGGAGACTGTAGGGCCCCGCGATGATCATGGCCCAGAGCGGCTCTTGTCCTCCAGAAACCAGCAAGATGCAGCCAGAGGAGGAGGAAAGAAGTGATTCTCAGTGTTCTCAGAATGGTTAATGAAAAATACAGCATTCTCAGGTTAAAATGTATAGGGGGGCAACAAGGTTCCATAGCTCATATCACAAGGAGAAATCAGTGATAAGAGAACAGGAAGTTAAGGAAAGTTGCTCCAGTAAATGTCATGTCCCTAATTTCCAGGCCTAACTAGCTTTCAGTCCCAGAACCCACTGAAGAGAAAGGTGTGGGGGGCTGGGGATTTAGCTCAGCAGCACAGTGCCTGCCTGGCAATCGCAAGGTTGTGAGTTCGATTCCCAGTACCAGAAAAAAAAAAAAAAAAAAAAGAAGGTGTGATCTTCTGTGATAACATGGCAAGTTTTTACACTGATCTTTCCCTAGGGAAAACTGCAGAAATTTACGTGGGCTGCTCACTCTAGGAAAGAGGAATATTCAGTCATATAAGATATAGGGAAAAGGGAATATGGAATTCTGACCAAACTGCAGCTTAACAGAGCCCACTGGGACCTCCTCACCTGCTGGCTACTTTCCTGATCCCCGGATACTTAATGGGGCCTCACATACTTAATCATTAAGCCATACTGGGCCCTTAGCCTGTTGGATAACAGCTATCACAATGGGAAAGGTCAAATGGAAGTCTCTGAAATTGCCTCCCTTGCCTGCTAAGATAGTAACTCAAACACAACATCACATACCAAGGGAAAGGAAATGGCAGTTCCCGTCAATTGTTTCTTCATATAGTTTGTCTCTGTTTCTCTGTCTCTATCTCTATGATGTGTATATATCTATACACATAATCACTATGTTATTACCCTAAGTAATAACTACTCTTCTTGTTGCTTAACATAATTTTTATCTTAAAATAAATTCTGGATGATGCTAAAGTTGGTAATATAGCTTTTTTTGGTTCACATTTACATTGTGTTATGTTTTTTCAATTCTTTATTTTAACCATTCTATATCAATTTTTGTCATAAAAGTTTTATAGATATATAATTCATATATCATAAAATTTACCCCTTTAAAATGAATAACTCAATGTTTTCTGCTATATTCACAAAAGTACACATGTACAGAGCCTGCTTTACAGTGAGCCTAGCTAGGTGAAGGGTATTCAGTGTATCTCTGGCCTAAAATATTTTCAACTAGTGATGCATTTATTTAGGTATAAGCCTACTGTAAACTGAGGAAAGTCTGTGTATTGCATTCTTGAAAAATGCCAAATTTTAGGGGAGAGATGAAAACTGTAAGTAAGTTAAATAGAAATGATAGAAACAAAACCACAGTATCAGAATGAGAATGCTTCTGATGATTTACAGCACCGGAGGAAAGAATCAGTGACTTGAAAATAAGTCAGTAGAAATTGTCCAGGCTGAAGTGTATAAAGAAAAACAAAGAAACCCACAATCAAACCAACAGAGGGTTCAAGGGCTGTGGGACAACAGGTCAATGTAACACTTCCAGGTGTGGGGTTTTACTTTCTACCTGTTACTAACCTAGGGTCCTATTCAATCTTAGGACTCTTTCTAATTTGATGAAAGCCTGGGAATCATATCTTAAAAACTTCTTCATTTTAAAGATTTCTTTCTAGAGTTTTTATTATACAAATGCTAATCTTCCAACTTCCAAATATCTTTCAGCTACATACACACACTCATTTATGTACTACCTAGATGAACATATTTAGTGCATGTAACTTTTTATCTCCAGCCTTTTCAGACACACTCTGAAAAAATTCCTTGGCTGCTCCATCTCTCTGCTGTGCTATTGGGGAAGCCAATCCAACTTTCCACCCACTTATTGTGTTCTTTTATAACAGTTATTTAGTTTTTACTCCTGACCTCTAGTACATCTATGTTTAACTACCTCTTGCTTAGTTTCCAGCATCCATTTCCTGCCTGGCAGCTTTGGCAAGCTGCCCTGTGTGCATCTGGGAGGGCATGCACAGCCTTCACTGCTAGGGGGTTTCTCTTTCTTTTAATCATGTAGGCCTTAAGGTCTGAAGGGAGCTGGCAGGAGGAAATTGTTTTTACCTGCTCCCTACCCTAGTGAGGCTTTTTGCCACATGATGTTTTGTCAATGGCCCTTGCTGTTCTCTGGTGTGCCAAGTGAAGAGGGAAGAGCTGTGGCTCCCTCAGAGCCTGGAGGAGGTAAAGGGAGGAACCTCCAATTGCCTACCTTGTCTCCATGCATGGATTTCAGCTCTTCTGTTCAAGGCTGCCATTTTCTTCTTTGGGGTCTGGGGCTTAAGGCACCTCAGGAACTTCTCTCAATTTCTCTATTAATTTGATGAGTCCCAAACTGGGTTTATGAGAGAGCTAGGAGCCTGTGCTAGTTTGCTACTTTATCAAGAATTGCACGGAACCATTATCCAGATTCCAGAGACCAAGTCTCTGACCACCATACTATACTGGTTTCTAAATCCGCTGGTTTCTCCCTTATGTTTTACTGCTTTCCATGCTTATGCCTTTGCGTGATTATGGGTTAAACCTAGAATTCTGCACAGCCTTAATACTTCTAACTTTAAGAATCCTTTAAACACACTATATTCTTCTCTATTAGAGATATCTAAAGGTTCTTTACATGCATTTTTCTTGTGACACTTTAACACTTATGCTATTAATACTTTTATTGATGCAGTCCTCTATAAAAGGTATTGAATTTGTTTATATGCATGCCTACAGTTGATGCAAATAATCAGAAAATCGCTGACCTCCCTTTATTTTTCCTTTAGAAAATCTAATAGAAGGTGATAAATTGCTATTGACTAGTTAAGATATAGTATCATTAATATGACACAGAGAAGGAACTCACTTTGTCCAAATCCTCCGTTTTTACTCATAAATTCAAAGAAAGCATCAAGAATTCTGCAGAGGGTTATGATGATTGTTACATCTTGGATAGGATAAGCCAGAAATTTCTCATGCTTCTTTATAAATTGTAGCCCACTGGCGACACTATTTTTAATCATGAATTCAAGACAGTCTACTCCTGATTGACTTATTATTTTAGATGTTTTCAAAAGCCATGACTTAACATAAGGTTCCCATCCCAGATCAACAGGATCCTATAATATAAAGCACAAGAAAATTTTATGTGAATAGAAATATGGGCTCCTACTTTCTATCTAATTATCTCACCACAGCCCCTGTCAAATATGACTTAGAATTATGATAAATTAAAGGGAAAAAGAAAAAATGGTCCAAGAAGTTACCATTCTCCAGAACAACTTGTGATTTTTTTAACCGTGGATTTGGAAGAGGGCAGGTGCTTGGGGAGGGTATGTGGGATGTGGAGGCTGTTGGCATATGCGTGAGGAAGTTCTCTCCCTGAAGTGCCTGGACTTCTTGGCCTCCTTCTCACATTCACGTAAGCAGGTGAGAGCCTAGCGTCAATCATGGCTAATGATTAACCTCAGATATGGAAAAATGCTTATTTCTGCAGTGTCCTCTCCCCTCTCACTGTTGTTGTGATGGATTGACAATGGGTAGTCAACTTGTAACACCCAGCTGAAATGAACCAGCATGGTTCTTGGTGTGGGAGGCCCACCTGAGGATTATTGCTGGCAGCATAAGAAGCAGAACTGGAAAAGAAGAAGAGAAGCTGTAGGGAGCTGTTTGTTGTCCTGGAGGAGCTTGTTATGATGGCTTTCCTGCTATGAATATGGCTATTCTCAATGCTGAAGGAGCTCGGGATCTTGTTACTGCTGGGAATGGATAGCATCACAACATCATTTCCTGGCTCCAGAGGGGAAGATGGTACACTGTTCAATGTCCTGGAGAAGCTTGTCACACTGGCTTTCCAGACATGAACACGGCTGTTCTCTTGTTGGAGGAGCTCGGGAACTTGCTGATGCTGAGGATGGCTGTGGTAATTTTCAGGGAGCTCTGGTTCTTAATTTGGGCATTGCTTCCTGGCTCCAGTGCAGATCCCTCAGCCTGCTAGCACAGATCTTTCATCCCGCTGGCACAGACTTTTTAGCTTCCACCACTGACCTTTGGACCTTCCCAGTTCAGGTCCTTGAAACAGGCCTGCATGAGGCATTGTTGTGGGCTCTAGGCCTCCAATCGGACTCATGAGGGGCATCGTTATGGGCTCTAAGCCTTCAGCTGGACTCCTGTAGGACATTGCCATGGGATCCAGGTCCTCAGCTGGATTCTTCTGCTCTTTAGTGTGTGGACAGATTTCCTGCACTCTCTTTGCATATGACTCTTTGGGTGACTATTATAAAATAATCTTATAAATTAAGTGTCCTATATTGTATTGTCTTCCTTGTAAATCCCAGACTACAACATTTGTCTGGGTTCCAAGAGTCCTAAAATCAGAAAAGGGCTGGGAACAATCTTTTCTCTACTGGAAAAATACTTCACACCAGCAAGTCTAATTGAAAGCACTACTTGCAGTTGTGGAAACATGGACACTCCAATTTCTGAACTAAATGTTACTATGAGGAGTAATTACATTCACGTTCAAGACTGGATTGTGAGGCTTTGGAAACATAAAGCTCCTGAGCCACTGGAAACACTGCTAGACCCAGGTTGTAAAAATAAAATAAACATTACAATATTGCACATCATGGCTAGTTACTACCCTAAACAACTTTCCTTGTTAAGAAATTTATTTTTGAAACTCACCATATACACCATTGCACACCGGCTGATAGTAGCAGGACTGGCCTGGGTGAGACTATCCACTTCAAAAATCACTCGTATTTTATTAGTTAATGCTATTCTCTCACTATTTGCTAGGCACAGTGTTCTGGTATCATCTAGCACAGAGTTTAGATTTTCTACCCACAAGGTGTCCACTGGACCATCTAAGATAATCCACTGCCAATCAAAATCTGCAGAGAAAAATATTTTAATGTAACTGATTATAAAGTCAAACTTCTTTCTTACAATATTAGAAATTTTCTATTTTATTTACAGAATATTTTCTAAGATGAAAAGTGATATCCTACACAACACTACAATGAGTGTTTATATATAGTCTCTAGTAGTTATTAAAAGTAAGTAAATATACATACTTATAACTCTTTAAGTACTATTTAGACATTCTTAGTTAAACTGGATAAGTCACCCTTAAAATTTAGATAAGAAAATTTTATAATTTTATCTTTTTCATAATAGTATTACTTGTGAGTCTTCCCCTCCACTTAAATTTTTAGATATGCTGTTCCTGGAAAAGAGCAAAAAGAAATAGTTGACCTTTGAAGAAATATCAAATAGACAAAGTTTAGTGTTTGCCATACTTGGAACCCATTTACTCCTGTTTCCGCATGGTTTCAGTCTGTTTACTATTATGACAAAATACCTTAGACTGAGGGTATCTTAGAATGATAGAACTGCAGCTCTCACATGTTTGGATCAAGGAACCGGCAAGTTCGGGATCTAGTGAGGGCCACCCTGGGCACAGAAGGGTCCTTGCACGGTGGAAGGGCTGATGGGCCTCTGTTGCACTTCTTCTATTACAAGAGCATTAATCGTGCTCATGAGGGCAAAGCCCTCATGACCTAATCACTTTCCCCAAAGCCTTACTTACTAATAGCATTAACTTGAGGATTAAAATTTAAACATATGAATTTGGGGTCAGGGTCGGGGTGGGGGAATATAAATATTTAAATAATAACACATTCTACACCTACCATCGTGATCTATCATTTTAGAAAATCTACTGGTCATGATAGGGGAGAGGTGAATAGGCTGATATTCACACAGACAATAGCTAGCCACCTAGAAAGACACTAAGGTATTCCAGAAGAGTCCAAAAGTACAGCTAGAATCCATGTAGCTGCCACTGCTAAGATGAGCTTGGGCTGACTGAAATAGCTGCACTACAGATTGTCCTAAAACTTCATAAAGAACATTCATATGCCCAATCATTATATTCTCCCTAAAATAGCATACAAAAATCCAGGGACAGAGAAACAGCAGCAGAAGTCTCTGTTAAAGTCTGGATCATACTGTGCTACAAGTGGGTGTGGTCACAGGAGGTTCACCCCAGAGCAGGGGAAGCAGCAGCAGTTTTGGACCAGAGACCCTGTCATACACACGTTTGATCCCCTGGCAAGTAACAAGGTAACTATAATCTATCAGAATGCATTTCATTTCAGACAAGTCTACCTGAGCTATAGAATTTGGCCTGGAAATGTACAGATGATGTGGAGTCCCACTTCAGCAACAATGCTACTGCAGGTTGCTAGTGCTGCTTCTTAAATCATTGTTTATTTCTACCTAATGGTTCTCATGAGGGACTAATGGTCATTTATAAAGTACAAAGCTATTTATACCCTAGTATTTATATATCATAATAACATAGTTTATACTATAACATATAGTAATGTATACAAATTTTAAACAAATACATGAGAAAAAGAATTTCACAAGACCAACTATCACTAATCAAAAACTGTACTTACAGCTCATTTGGTTCAAAACTGTACTTACAGCTCATTTGGTTCAAAGTTTGTCTTCTATATTAATTAATCAATCCACTTTCTGGAATTTAATAATAATACTTACTATAATTTTCTTGAATTTTAACATCTTTTTCTGCCTCCTTCACAAAAATACTTTCATCGATATCTGCTGTATCAGAGGCATCAAGTTGAAAAGTCTAAAATATGTAATCAATAAAATTTAAATTTTTTATTTGATAATATCTTCCAACCACAATGAATGGTATTTAATATGATTTCTTGAGAGATAAAAATATGAATAGCAGAAGGTTCTGTGGCTGAAAAAGCCAACACACAGCAAGTATAACGTAACACACTTATAACTACTTACAACATACTTCTTTTTGGAAAATTACTTCACATTAGTGTTTTTCTCTGGCAAAGATGGTACATGCTTGTTGTATAATAGTCAAACAATACAACATAATACAAGGAAGACGGCAATAGTTCTTGGAATTTCTACCAGCTATAGACAACCACCACTGACATTTTGGTACATACTTTCTATGCTTTCTTTGTTATCAATTCTTAAATTTGAAGGTACATAAGAATTACCTGGAGTTTGTTAAATTGCACATTCTAAGACCTCATCTTTGGAGAGTCTACCTGAAGAGATTTGGAAGGAAACCCAGGAATTTCTATTTAATATGCACCCCAGGTAATTCTAATAAAGCTCTCTCACCTCCCTTTAGAAATTCTCATTTATGCATATGGTTAAATTTTAATTATCAGGAGAGGGACTTAGTTATACATTTTCCCAACAGAGTTGACTGGCATGTCAGCAGCTGGCTGGCACTGGCTTTCTTTACCACCAAGAGGGGTAGGGAGAATGCTATCACTAGGGACATGCTAGGGTCCCTACAGGCTCTGAGGAGAGAGGTTGGATCAGCTGCTGCTGGTCACTGGCCTTGTCAGAAGGTCAGTGAGTGCCTGGCTATTTCCGCTACTATTCTCATTACAAAAGTCTGAAGTTATCACCCTTGGACATAAGTTATTACACCTTAGTTCTTTTTTTCCCCTTTAGGTGGACAATTTTTTAAATGTGGAGATTGTGGGTAAAGATTAGATATATGTTATCTTAATTAAAATATATTTTATTAAGTTTCTTCCCAAAAGTTTGTGGCAATGACAATCCTGCCAACAAGGTATAAGAATGAATGTTTTGTCATCCTTGCTAATACTAAATGTGTTCACTATCTCAATTCTCAGGTGTTAAAGATCTGGTGAGGAACAAATATGCTTCTCATTGTTATAATTTTTATTTCTTTTATAATGAGCCTAGGCATCTTTTCATATATCTATTGGTAATTTGTATTTGTTCTATCAGCTCACTATTTTTTTGCACAGTTTTTCACTTCCTTATTTTGTTGTTCAAGATTCTTACCCATTTAAAAGACTTTTTATATATAATAATAATTCATCACCTATAAATGTTGTAAACATTTTCTTCTAGATTGTGGTTTGTTTTGACTTTATTCATTGTAACTTTATTCATTTATTTACATAAATATGTAAGTATGAAAATGTAAAAACATTTTCATATTTATTCTCTACTTCTTTCATCTTTTTGCTTACAATATTTGGGTGTCTAGTCTAAGTTAAGGGTATTCTAACTCTAAAAATATGTTCTTAAATACTATATTTTTACATGTAGATTGTTAATTCACCTGGAATTTTATTTCTGTTCAGGGAGAAAGATTCAGAGATCTTCCCGTATTTTCACATAGCACAGTGGAAAATTTTAGGGTGTTAAATATAGGATATTTTTCTCACTGATCAGCAACATTGCTTTAGGAAATATTACTTTAGTAATATTACCAACAGACACATGAAAAGACAGAGGCTGAATAATATGTTCCAGTGACTGTGCCCTCACAGAGACACCAGCTTTACAGCTCTCCATGTGCCCAACTACCTTTGCTGGAATTATAGAACCCAGTTGAGAGAGCACAGAGCCTTGTTTTTGTAGAAAAAAAGACACATTAAAGAGAGGGCAGGAATGAAAGAGTTTTCCTTCTCCAACTTAAAGCAGGTACATGGAAAGAAACACCTCCTGCCTGGAGGAGGGAGATGGAATTAACTCTAGACTTTAGACTTGAAACCCATTTCCAGATGTTCACAATGAAACACAGTGCCAGACGGCTCCACTCATGCCAGCAAGTGGGGCAGAAGAGCAGGAACATGACTGTGGCTTGGAACTCAGTGCAACTGACTAAGCCTGATATTGGCAGGATCCTAGTGGTTATGTTCCAGGTGAGTGCCCAAGACAGAGCCCTGGGACTCATTCAGAACAAGGTAAAGACCCACAGCCCCAGTCAATCCAACTTGTATGCTGGCCAGCATCACCTATGGCTAGTGGCAGTGGTCTCTGGTGAGTCTCCCACAGTAGCAGGTAGCCCACCATATTGTGGGCTGTGGGCTTCATGGGTTTGCCTACTCCACTGCACCCCTCCTCCAAACCTTAGCCCTAACCTTAACCCTAACCCTAATCATAACCCGTCTTTTTGTCTAGAGCCCAGAGGTTCAATAGGCCTTCTGAGTCTTCAAGGAAGTCCTGCTCATGTCCCCTGCATGGAGACTCCTAACCCCAAATCAATATGCCTTCTTCCTGACTGAGAGACAGGAAGTGGCTTTGGGGGTTCTTATCCAGTCCATGGGGCCTAGCCATCAGCCAATAGCCTATTTAAGCACAGAACTGTACCCTATGGCCAGAGGATGGCCAGGCTGTGTAGGGGCATATTAACTGCTGAGGCCCATAAGCTCACCTAGAGAAGGACTCTCATGATCAAGTTCCCCCATGACCTTAGGAGACTTCTTAATGCCCCAGTCTACCCTTGGTTTCTGATATCCAGATTCTAAAATATCAGATTCTCTTGTAAAAGAACTAGATATAAGCACCGAGATCTGTCAAAGTGTTAATCCCACCACCATCCTGCCTGATCCTTGAGAGCTGGCAGAAAGTGAACACAATTGTACAAAGGTTCTGATCCACAGCCACAGTTAGGGCAAGATTATCTAATCAGCTTCTTAGTGAGCCAGAAGATGAGCCGCTCACCGATGGCAGTTCCTTTATACAAAAGACTTTAAAAGGTAGGCTCTACAGTGATTGGCTGTATGGAAATACTAGAGTCAGGTCCATTACTTCACAATGCAGGCACTCAAAAGGCAGAGCTGATGTTTCTCGCCTGAGCACTGGCACTGACAAGAGATAAGACAGTAAGCATCTATACTGCCTCTAAGTATGCATTTCATGTGGTGCATGCTCATGCCACTGTCTGAGGGCCTGCTAACCTCTAACAGATCTCCCATGAAACATGCCTCAGAGATCCTACAACTCATTTGGGCTGCCCACATGCCTCAAGGAGTGGCAGTTATTAACTTCACAGGACAGCAGGGATGAACAGACCCTACTGTTATGGACAACAGAAAGGCTGATGAGGAGGCAAAGGTGGTTGCTTCTGGGTAGCTAGTGTGTCCCCTCTTATGGTCCACTGCCTACCAGCCTGCCTATCTATTCTGATAAAGAAATTCTATATGCCAAGAGTCATAGATGGGCCATTAATTCTGAAGGATGGTGGGCCACCCCTAACGGTCACTTTTTCTACCAACAGGCTTGGCATAGAAAGTAATTAAGAGTATCCATGACTTGTCACTTTGGTTTTTCTGTTTGTTTGTTTTTTGAAAAGAGGCAATAAAAGGAGTTTTTTTTTTTTTTTTTTAATTCAAAGGTCTAACTGGATAAGTAGATTTGTTTACAATCATTCTTGTGAAATACTTTTTTTTTTTTAAATACAACCAACTTCTTTGCAAATAGCAGACGCATACCTCAACTATGATGGCCCTAGTTTTTGGTGG
The DNA here is from genome assembly GCF_000276665.1 of Chinchilla lanigera. Taxonomy (NCBI): domain Eukaryota; kingdom Metazoa; phylum Chordata; class Mammalia; order Rodentia; family Chinchillidae; genus Chinchilla; species Chinchilla lanigera. Next base: position 565,064 of record NW_004955520.1, read on the forward strand.
ATAATGTACACAATTAGGCAGAAATAGGCAATCTCACACTGGTAGACTATCAAATTCTGAGTCAAAACTCTGTTTGTGACCCCCATTTCTTGATCGATTTCTGTTACCACTTTGTCTTCTACCATCTTGTGGACTTCCTGAGAGACTTCCCTGTTGACTCTGTCTATTTGACCGGCCACCAGATCGGCCACCTGAGTGGCCTGACGGGTCAGATCTGCCACTTGACCAGCCACTCTTCTGTCTGGAATTAGAAGATGTGTTTCCATCATAATATTCTTCAATTTCAGGTAATTTGGCTGGCACTGAGAGTATCCAGTCTGAATCATGCCACTCTGCCTGTAACCTTTCTGACTCAGTTGTGGGAACATCAAAGCAAACACCCATATTTCCTTTTAGGAGGCCCATTCTGGTGCTTTGGGATACTGCATTACTACTCAGCTTTCTGTTAAGTTCTTTCCAAGCACAGCTGACATCCCGTATTTCTTCTGGGCTCCCAGGGTCATGGTCACAAACCCTTATCAGAGGTGATCAAAGAACGTGGTTCAAAGCTTGATGCACCAGAAATGTGGGCTAATGCTGCAGCCAAGGCATCCGCTGTCCCTTTCTCTTCTATCAGTCTCTGAGCTGATGGTCAGAAAAAATCAACAGCAGCATAAGAAACAGAAGCCAGAGACCTGATGGCATCCATGCTTTTAGATTTAACTAAATCCATCGTAGAAGGAACACCTACACGTTTAAAAGTAATTCCTGCTTTTTGTTCCACATATCTTAGTTGACCTCTTTGTCTCGGTTGATAAAAACATATGCAAATCCCTGTTCGGCCAGCTCTCCCTGTGCATCCAGAGCCATGAATATAGGACTCAGCATCCTGTGGAGAAGAACTCTGAATCACCAGGTCAACCTCACGAATGTCCAAACCACGGGCAGCCACATTGGTGGCCACCAAAACTTTAAAACTACCTTCTCTGAAGTCTTTCAGTGTAATTTCTCTTTGTGACTGTGCAATGTCCCCATGTAAACACTGGACATTCTGTTTTATGTGTGGATTCACAGCCATTTCAGTTACGTTATTCTTGATCTCACAGAAGATGATGGCCCTTCCTTCAGATCCACTGTAGACTTGCAGGACGTCTCTGATAACTGCCGATCTCTGAGACCAGTGGCACTGGATGGCCAGATATTCCACAGTAGCCACAGCCTTTTGAGTCATTTTTCCAACAAGGTCAATTGGCTCATATCTGGATTTCATGTATTTTTTTGCAACTTTGCATACCCATTGTGGGCAAGTTGCAGAAAAATGTCTGAGGATTGTCTTCATAATCAGTTCTGATTTTCCAGTTCCTGTCAGTCTTGAGGCAAATAGACACTGGGCCTACTCCATCTAGAAAGCCTCTTTTCTGCCCTAAGATCCTGATACTGGTCAAAGCTCTAGACACACAAGACCTAAGCAAACTTCAGTAGGAAGGCCCTACACAGTGATCCTTTCCACCTCTACTACAGTTAAGGTGACAAAACACAACTCTTAGGTTCATCACTCCAGAGTGAAGCTTTGAACTGCTTCTGAGAGCTACAACAACAACAATGTACCCTTGGACCATCCCAAGGCCATATCTGAGACCACCTACACCTGTGAACCTGTGGAGGACCTCAAGTTTCTGTAAAAGATAAAACAAAGGTAAGTAATGCTAAAATCTGTCTACTTTGGGTATAGGTGATAGTTATTTCCTTATCCCAATTTCAAGATTTCCTATACATCCTGTCTCAAGAGGTTCAATTTATTCAATAGCCACCAAAAAAGACCTCATTGACACTACATAGCAATTCACTCAACCAGATGGTAGGGGCCTTGACCTCAGGGTATACTAATTGTTTGTTCTGTTTTACAGACCCCTAGATGGTTATGCCTCCCATTTTGGGTAACAGCCCAACCCACTCATCACCCATAAGATCTTAAGTAAGAGTGAGAATCCCTGAGCGCTCCAAACCCTCTAATTATCTTAACAAGTGTCCCCATCAGAGGTGTGATAGAAGGTGCTGACATATTTGACTGGATGTGATGCAGAGATATAAGGTCATATTTTCCCTTCTGCCATGACACAAGAAGTCAGGACACACTCACTAGACTCTCCTATTTCCTCCACAAAAAAATGGTGGAAAAAAGAGGGAAAATCCATTCATACGATAGCATTTTTAGCACTGTCCCTCAAAGAACGCTCATTCAGGTTATACTCCAAAATCTACCTCCCACCAATCTCATGAACAGAGCTCTGGCTCTCCTATATTCTCCTTATCCTCATACTTGTTCTACAGGAAATGTCTAATTTGAAGTAAATTTCATCTTGGCGGGGGGGGGGGGTACAGTGCTTAGATCCCTACAAATTTGAGGGACGTTGGGAGGTTGTTTAGCTAGGTCCCAGTCCTGATGTTGTAACTGCCTTTAATCACCCTGACCTAGATCATTAGAACAAATTCTTGTACAGGACACTGACCATCTCTTTGACAAAAGCAAGGGTCTATTACCCTCATTGTTCTAGGAGTTACACTCCTCCTAACTGCATTGGGAGGACTTAGCTATGGAGTACTTGCCAAGTCAGCTCAAATATCCAAACCCACTGCTAATATGGCTAAGGTGGCCCAAGACTCGGGACAATTTCAGGGACCTTGAGTTGTCTTTCAGTTCACTTGCAAAAATGGAGCTAAAACATACCTTCAAATTCTGGACTGAATATTTACCCATGGGGAGAAGTTGTTTGCATATAACTTACAACACCCTCCTGTGTACTTTATTATCTCTCGAGCACTTGTAGTACCTAATACAGTAAAAATGCTATGAAAATAGCTGTTGTTCTATATTGTTTAGTGATAATGACAAAATAAGTCTGTACATATTCATTACAGACACAGATTTTTTTTCCAAATATTTGACTCTGCAGATGTAGAACCTTTGGATAGAGAGGGCTGATTGTATTGCCATAGCCATTCTGAGTTATATTCCAATTTCTACTTCGCAGTTTAGAAAGTATGGAATATTATTCCCTATTTTAAAAAATCACTCCTTATATCCTTGGTTTCAAGTATCATCCTTTAAAATACATTTTAGCTTTTATCAGTAATTATACTTATTACTAACAGAAATATAGCTTTTCAAATATTTGCAATATATATGTATTTATTCTTTGATGAGCTTTATATCAAATATTTTATTGAGTTTTCTACTGAAGTATTTTTTCCCTCACTAATGGTAAGGTACAGTGTTTACACTCCCTCATTAACTGGTAAGGCCACAATCACTAGACCATTTTCCACTTAGACTTAATTCACTTTGTGTTCCTTTTGAAGCAAGTATCTTTAACTTCATTCTACAGCTTACTGACCATGGCAAAACTCAACAGCAAGTTTTCAGTTTTTAAAAATAACTTATTCTCTTTCATAATACTTTTATGTTGCTTTCATACTAACAGATATCTAATGATGGTTTAATGTGAGTCTTCAAATAGGCAATTAAATAATCCAGATTAGTTAAATAAAATAGTCATTCCATAGGAAACTTACTTTAGATAAATCTAAGAGTCTCGACTTTAGTCCAAAGTCAATGTCTTTCTTTGAGTACCTTGTGGTGTTAAAATACACATAATTCCGAATTGCAGCTGACAGTAATCCATCAGTCCACTCCATAGTATTAGGATTCAGTCGTCCATATAGCTCACCAAGAGTGATGCACTTTGGATTTAAAACACAGATATCAACCTTTCCTTTTCTTCCTGGGCCCTGGGGAAATTCCAGTGTGGTTAATCAAACTACTAGCTATGAATAATTGTCTTTTCTTTTTTAATTCTGTAATAATATTATCAAAAGGTTTTAGGAGAAGTCTTTCACAACTAAGAAAATTCTCTATGAAGGTTGCAATTTACAAGAAACAGTAAAAATGATTTATTAAAATTAGCCATACTATACAAATTATTATTTAAAAGTCTAGGTACAAATAGTTCTTCCAAAGGGATAAAAGAAGCCTCGTTGTGCCTCACCCAGGAATGAGGTGTTTGAATTGGGATGTGGAGTGTGGAGCCAGGGTGAGGGTGGAAAGGAGAGGGCAGGGTCTCTGTAAGATTCTAGCCTGGCTTGCTGTTGAAGCATGAGGCTGTCTCCACTAACTTAGACCTTAGGAAAGTAGCAAGGCCTTTTGCACGAAACCACAGACCTGAGGAGCTGGAGGCAAGAGATACAATAAACTCCTCAAGGCCCCAGGAGAAGCTGGGGTGAGAATCTTTGGGAAATTAAAAGGGGCAAAAACAGCTGTTCATAAGGATGAGTTGTGAAAGCCACAGTGAAGACACATGCACAGGAAAGAGCTGAGACCTTAGATGTCCATTTCATGCTAACACCTTACTCAGAACAGGCCCACTCAGAGCAGGCCCAGAATTATGCTACCACAGATCAGGTCTGAGAAGACTTGTAAGAACAAATAGGAATATCAAAACAAGGGGACCTAAATTTTAAAAAGGAAACAAACAAAAATCATAGGGCTACAATGTAAAAAAATTCAAGGACAGACTCAACAGCAAAGGTGTTCTACAACAGATTTGAGCAGCTAGAAGAAGTTTAATGAGACTTGAAAGCAGGGTAGCTGATGTTACCTGTGCTGAGGATAGTAAAGAATGACAATGAATAGAATCTAAGGCACCTATGAATATCATAAAGCATACCAACCTATGCATTATGTGAATCCTAGAAGCAAAGAGAAAAAGGGCAGAAAAATATTTGTAGGCATACTGGTCAAATTTTATCAGTTACTAAAATACATAGAATATACATATGAGAAGCTCAACAAGTGCCAAGCAAAATGAATAAAAATATATGAAAATGAAATGAAGAGGGGATTAAAATGGTACAAAACAAAAAACAAGAAACTGATCACTATCAGTAACAACTTTTGATGTAAATAGATGAAATTTGTCACTTAAAAGGAAAAAGATTATTGTAATAGGTAAAAAATATAATATATAACACAATATATGCTGCATACTGAAGACTTACTTTAGACACACAGCTCAAATAGCTTAAAATGAAACAAATGTTTCCAAATAATGTGAACATGAAAAGATTATTAAAAATATTCCACATATAAAAACTGAAAGAGAATAAGGTAGCTATATTAGTACCAGGGAAAACAGATTTTAGGTCAAAAATTGTGAAGAAACAAAGATATGGCATATTGATAAGTGGCAATTCATCAAGAAGATATAATACTTGCAAACATAGACACACCAAACAACAGAGCCCCAGAGTATAGAAAGCAACACTGACAAAACTGAAGGAAAGAAATGGATAATTCTACATTAGTACTTAGAGATTTAACATTCCACTTTCAATAATGGAGGGAATACACACACAGAAGATCAATAACGGAATAGAGGACTTGAATAACACTACAAACCAACTAGACCTAACAGACATATAAAAAACACTCTACTCAATACCAGAGAATGTATGCACATATTCTGAACTGCACATGCCATTTTCCAGGACAGACCATGTTAGGCCATAAAACAACTTTCAATAAACTTTAGAAGATTAAAATAATAAAATATCTTCTTTAACCATAATGGAATGAAGCTAGAAATGCAACACATTAGAATTAGGAAATTTGTAAATATTTATTTTTAAAGATAAAGAATGAAAACACATTAATAAACAGACATAAACAAAACAACACCTGAACAACAGAAGCAATACAGAGTTTCAGAGAAGGTGATAGGAAATTAACAATAGTTATTGTATTATATATTATCTTCAAATTGATTACTCAGTTAAACAAATGTAGGCATGTAAGATTGATCAAAAATTAAACATTAACTGTTTCTTTCAATAAAGCAATAGAAGTTGGCAGTATGACTCTCTCAGCTATCATGTGTGTATACACACACGTATTTTTATATGTGTATATATATATATACACACACACACATATTTTTCCCTTCTTTCTTTTTCACTTTTCCTTCCTCCCAGTTGTTCCCTCCCTTTGAGCAGTTTCTTTCTCTTTCACAATATCTATTATACCTTTCAGATTTTATTTACTCTTTCAGGTTCCTACACTAGTGAGACAATGAAATGTTTACACATGCAGGTCTGATTTATTTCACTTATCAGTATGGACTCTAGTTGCATCCATTTACTTATGAAAGCCTCAAGTTTATCTTTCTTTATAGCTGAGTAATATAACATTATGTGAAAGTACCACATCTTTTTTATCCATTCCTCAGTTGATGGACATTTGGGTTGCTTCCATGATTTAGCTATTACAAACTGAGCAGCTATAAACATGGGTGCACATATATCACTGGGATATGATGCTTGCAGTTCTTCTGGAGAAATACCCAAAAGAGAAAGAGCAGGGTTGAATGGGACCTCTAGTCCTAGTTTATTGAGGAATCTCCAGACTGATTTCCATAGGGGTTGCACCAGTCTACACTCCCACCAACAGTAGAGAAGGGTTCCTTTTTCCCCACAGCCTCACCAGCATCTATTATTGGTTGATTTCTTGATGATAGCCATTCTCTCTGGGGTGAGATGAAATCTCAGTGTTGTTTTGATTTGCATTTCCCCAGTGACCAATGATGTTGAACATTTTTTCATGTATTTATTTGCCATTTGTATTTTTTTATCTGAGAAGTGTGTATTCATCTCAGATGCCCATTTTTGGATTGGGTCTCTGAATTGGGGGGGCTGATATTTTTTAGTTCTTTATATATTCTAGATAAAAGTCTTTTGTCTGAGGGGCAGTTGGCAAAAATTTATTCCCAATTTGTGGGTTTTCTTTTTATTCTGCATTATGGTTTGTGTCTGCATGTACCCCCAAATCCTCATGCAGTCATGGGGCGGGGTTCTAGGATTTGTGATTGATCCATGATCCAATGCTGGGACATGGGTGTGAGTGCTACACCTGTCCCGGGGTGGGTAGTTTGCATACAATGTAAGGGAGGGAAAGAGGTTGCTTGCCATTATTCCTCCCTTTGGCTCTTGTTGCTTGTGGGAGTCAGTGGTCTCTCCATGGTCCCCAGGAGAGAATGGTGAGAGGATATAGAACATAAAGACAAGAGACGATAGCCAGGGTCAGGTGGAGTTACCTCTTGCCTGATGAGCAAGAGGACTGACTCCAACATTAGGGGCATTTATTTTATACACTTGCAAAGTAGTATCATGAGAGATAATGTTGCCTAGTGACTAAGATTAAGACAAAGACTAAGACTAAGACTGCAATTGTCCAAGCAGGATACTTTTTTCAATACTGAGGTAGCTTGACTGTCTGAGGCACTTTGGATCTGTCCCACCCTCAGACATATGACCAACAACCAACTCCAGTGGCTCCCAACATTGCTTTTGCTGTGTTCTGCTGCCATGAACGCTTGCCCTCTGCCATGTGCCACTCTGCCTTGGAACCAGCCAAGTATGGACTGAAACCTCCACAAGCTGTAACCTAAATAAATCTTTCCTTCCTTAATTTTCAACATCAGGAATTTTTTCTCAGCAATAAGAGAAAAGTAACCAAGATACTCTGTTGGTGATTTCTCTAGATGTGCAAAAACTTCTCAATAAGATGAGATCCCAGTTGTTGATTCTTTGAAGTATTTGTAGTTTGGTTTTTGTTCATGAACTCTCTGCTTACCCCTGTGTCTTTGTCTTTGTTACTTTTCTCTCGTTGCTGGGACAAAATACCTGACACCCAAAATTAAGGAAGGAAAGGTTTATTTAGCTTACATTCATGTAGGTTTCAGTCCATACTCAGCTGGCTCTAAGGCAGAGTGGCACATGGCAGAGGGCAACTGTTCATGGTGGTGGAACACAGCAAAGCAACAAGAGCAAAAGGGAAGAATGGCAGGAAGCAGCTCTTCCTCTCTTTTACATATGCAAACTATCTGCCACAGGGCAGGTGTAACACTCACACCCAATGAATCAAAACTCTAAAAGCCCACCCCATGACTGCATGAGGATTTGGGGGGACATGCAGACACAAACTATGACAGTCTTCAATATTTTTACCTACTTCCTCTCCCAGTAGATTTAGTGTTTCTGTTTTAATATTTAAATCTTTGATCCATTTTGATTTGAGTTTGGTGCATGATGACAGACATGGGTCTAGATTCAGTTTTCAGCACATGGTGAGTCAGTTTTTCCAGCACCATTTATAAAGAAGCTATTATTCTTCCAGTGAACATGTTTGATCCCTTTGTCAAAAATAAATTGGCTGACTGTGTTTGTGGTTGTGGCTGCACCTTCCAGGCTGTTCCATTCCTCAGTTCTGTTTTTTTGTCAATACCATGCTGATTTTATCACAGTGGCTTTGTAGTATCATTTCAAGTCAGGGATTGCGATGCCTCCTGCCTTGTCTTTGTTGCCCAGGAATGCTTTTGCTATTCTGGATCTCTCCTGGTTCCAGATGAATTTTAGTAATGTTTTCTGTAGATCTGTGAGGTATACTAATGATATTTTAATTGGGATTGCATTGAATCTGTACAACAATTTTGGGAGTATACCCATTTTCACAATGTTGGTTCTTCCAACCCATAAGCAAGGAATATCTTTCCATTTTCTGAAATCTTCTTCAGTCTCCTTTTTCAGAGTACTGTAGTTTTCACTGTGAAGATCTTTCACTTCTTTTGTTAGATTGATTCTTAAGTATTTCAATTTTTTGGATGTTATTGTGAAGGGTATGGTTTCCTTAATTTCTCTCTCAGTGTATTTGTTGTTTGTGTATAGGAATGCTATTGATTTTTGAGTATTGTCTTTGCATCCAGCTACACTACTGGATTTGTTGATTAATTCTAGCAGTCTTCTGGTGGAGTTTTGGGGGTCTTCCATGCAGAGTATCATGTCATCTGTGAATAATGATAATTTCACTTTTTTCTTTCCTATCCTTAATCCTTTTATTTCTCTCTCTTGTGTAATTGCTCTGGCTAATGTTTCCAGAACTATGTTGAATAGGAGTGGTGACAGTGGACATCCTCATCTTGTTCCTGATTTTAAAGTGAAAGCTTTCAGCTTTTGACCAGTTAGCATGATGTTGGCTGTTGGTTTGTATATGTGCCTTTGATCATATTGGGGTAAAGACCATCTATTCCTATTTTCCATAGGGTTTTTTTTTTTTATCAGTAGTGAGTGCAGAACTTTGTAAAAAGATTTTTCTGCATGTATTGAGATGATCATGTAGTTTTTGTCTTTCGTTCTGTTGATATGGTATATTACATTAATTGCTTTGCATCTATTGAACCATCCCTGCATTCCTGGGATGAATCCCACTTGGTCATGGTGTATATTCCTCTTGATGATTTGCTGAATTCTTTTTGAAAATATTTTAACAAGTATCTTTGCTTCTATGTTCATTAGGGAGATTGGCCTATAGTTCTCTTTCTTGGTTGGGTGTTTCTCTGGTTTTGGTATCAGGATAATACTTGCCTCCAGAAATGAGTGAGGGAGAACTCCTTCCTTTTCAATTTCTTTGAAGAGTTTCATAAGAATTGGCACTAAATCTTCTCTGAATTTCTTGTAGAAGTCAGATGTGAATCTATCAGGACCTGTGCTTTTCTTTGTTGGTAGGTTTTTAATCACATTTTCAATTTCAATAATTGATATGGGGTTACTCAAGATTTTTATTTCTTCTTTTTTTTTTTTTTGGTTTTTCTCCGGTACCGGGAACCTAACTCACGACCTTGCACTTGCCAGGCTGGTGCTTTTGCCACTGAGCTAAATCCCCAGCCCCTTTATTTCTTCTTGATTCAACTTTGGTAATTCAAACTTATCTAGGAATCTGTCCATTTTTTCTGTATTTTCTATCCTATGGGAGTAAAGATTTTCAAAGTACATATTGATGATCTGAATGTCTATAGGATCTGTAGTGATTTCACCCTTTTCATTCCTTATTATATGAATTTGAGTCTTTCCTTTTTTTGATAAGGCTGGCTATGGGTTTATCAACTTTATTCTTTCAAAGAACCAACTCTTTGATTCATTAATTCTTTGTAGTGTTTTCTTTGTGTCAATTGCAGTAATTTCTGCCCTGATCATTATAATTTCCTCCCTTCTTTGGGCTTTTTGCTTTGGGTTTGACTTGTTCTTCCTTTTCTAGAAGTTTGAGGTGCAGCATTAGGCTATGTTTATTTGTTCTTGTTCTGTTTTCCTCATGTGTGACTTTACTGCTATAAACTTCCCGTTGAGGACTGCTTTCAGCACATCTCACAGATTCCAGTATGTTGTATTTACATTTTCATTTGCTTGTAGATACTGTTTAATTTCTTCTTTAAATTCATCTGCAATCCATTGGTTGTTCAGGAGGGTGTTATTTAACATCCATGGGTTTATGGAGTTTTTGTGGTTCCTTTTGTCATTAATTTCCAATTTCATTGGACTATGGTCAGATAGTATGCATGGGATAATTTCAATTTCTTTGCATTTAGATAAGCATGTTCTATGGGCTACTATGTGGTCTATTTTAAGGAATGTCCCATGTACAGCTGAGAAGGACGTGTATTCTGATGTTGTGGAGTGGAACACTCTGTAAATGTCTACTAAGTCCATTGGTTTTCAAGTTTTGTTCAGTTCTGTTATTTCTTTGCTGATGTTTTGTCCAGTTGACCTATCTCTTTGTGTCAATGGGGTGTTAAGGTCCCCAACTACAATAGTGTTAGTAGTTATTTGGTTTTTCATGTCTATTAAGGTTTATCTTATATAGTTGGGTGCCCCCATATTTGGTGCATACATATTTATGATTGTTATCTCTTCCTCTTGAAGTTTTCCCCTTACAAATATGTAGTGATCTTCTTTATCTCTTTTGATCATTCTTGGTATGAAGTTCACATTGTCTGCAATCAGAATAGCGACCCCTGCTTTTTTCTGGGCTCCTGTTGCATAAAGAATTGTTACCTAACCTTTGACTTTCAGTCTATGAATTTCATTTTGAGTTAAATGAGTTTCTTGTATACAGCATGTTGTTGTATTTTGTTTCTTGATCCACTCTGTCAATCTGCTTCTTTTGATTGATGAATTGAGGCTGATTTCATTAATGGTTATAACTGTTATATGTGGTTTGTCTTTGTCATGTTATTTACTTGCTGTTGGGTTCCTACTTTTACTCTCTGTTTAATTGCTTTCTCTGCTCGGTGGTTCCCTTCTATTGCTTTTCTTGAAATTGTAATTTTTATCTCTTTGTAGAATATCTTTTAGTAGTCTTTGTTGGGTTGGTTTGGCGCTCATCAGGTTCTTTAGTTGTTTTTTGTCATGGAAGTATTTCATTTCTCCATTAAATTTGAAGGATAGTTTTGCAGGATGCAACAGTCTGGGTTGGAAGTTGTTTTGTTTTAGGACCTGGAGTACTTCACTCCAAGCTCCTCTTGATTTCATGGTTTGTGTTGAGAAATCTGCCATGATTCTGATGAGCTGTCCTTTATAGGTGATCTTGTTCTTTTCTCTAACAGCTTTTTATATTCTATCCTTTTGTTGGATTTCTGGGCTCTTGATTATTATATGTCTGGGTGTAGTTTTATTTTGGTTATGGCTTGTTGGAGTTCTATACGCCTCACTTACTGTATGTCAGATTCTTTTTCCACGCTTGGGAAGTTTTCTGCTATTACTTCTGCAAATAGTCTTCTTATGTCTTTTGTGCTGACTCCTTCAGTTTCATTGATGCCTATCAGTCTTATATTGTTTTTCTTTTCCAGTCTTATACTGTCTTGCTTTGCATTGTCTTGCAGCTGTTCAGCTGTTATTGCCTGGTTCCTTATAATTTTTAAGAGATCTTTCCTTTCACAATCATTAGGTGCAAAGCTGTCGTCAAGATCTGAAAATCTATCTTTGGCTTTGTTCAAGCAGCTTTGCCAGCTTTTGATAGAGGTTTTGATTTCCTGGATATCTGTATGAATCTGTTTCATGCAGTCTAGTTCTTTCCTATATTGTTCATTTAACATTTCCATTATTTTTCTATGCTGGTCTACTTTTTTATATATATGTCCTCTTTAGATGTGCTGAGCAATTCTTTCATTATTGCTGTCATATGATTTTTTACCTGAGAGATTTTATCTGATCTGATTTCTTCTAGGGCCTTATGGAGTTGTTTCTTTACTTCAGTTGCAATCATTTCAGAGATTTCAGATGTGTGACTTCCAAGTTCTCTTATGCTGTTCCCTGGACTTGTTCTGGTTGGGGTGGAGTTCTGAGATGACATTTTGGTTCTTCATCTTTTTATTTTGGATGTCCAAGGTGAAGTGCTGGGCCTCACCCTCCCTGGGCAGCTCACTGGAAGGTCTCTAGGGCCCCCAGATTTCCTGGTTGTCAGGCTTGCCCCACGATGGCAGCAGGAGGTGTCTCACTGGCTCCAGGGTCCCCAGGCAGGTTCTGGAATGCACAGTTCAGATGGGTGCCCCCATGGCAACAGAGTGCTGGCCTTCAGGACCAGGGTCCTCAGGTGATTGACTGAGGATGCCCAGGCCTCAGGCTGACCCACAATGTTGGGAGAATGTGCAGTGCCAGATCCTGATCCTCAGGCAGGTGATGAGGCATACCTGTCTCTTCTGTGTCTTGGACACAACTGACAATGTCAGTGGGACTTGGAACACCTGTCTGAGATCCCCATACAGGTGACTAGGGGCTCCTGGGGCTTCCAGGGCTTCAGGCATGATCTACAATGTCAGTGGAGTGAGGGGCACTAGTCCAAGTTCCCCCAGAGACTGGGAAATGGAGCCCTGAACTAAGGCACGACTTACAACGTCTGCAGAGTGAGAGGCATCAGTCTGAGTTCCCCAGACTGATGACTTCTGGCGACCTAGACTAATGTGTGACCCACAGTAGCTGTGGGGTGCCAGTCCAAGTTCCCCCAGTGGCTGGGTAATGGCACCCTGAACTCACAATGCCCGAGTCGGTCTGAATTCCCAGGCAGCTGGCCAGTAGTGACCCAGCCTAACACGCGACCCACAATATCCCAAAATTTGTAAATACTTAACCAACCAAGCTGGGTGTGGTGGCACACGCCTGTAATCCCAGCACGTGGGAGGCTGAGGCAGGAGGATCTTTGTGAGTTCAAAACCAGCCTGGGCTACAAGCTAAGCTCAAGCCCAGCCTGAACTGCATAGCGAGACCCTGTCCCAAAAAGACCAAAATAAAACCAACCCACTGGGTTGAAAGGGAAATTAAACAATACTTTGAGATGTATGAAAAGAAAAACACAACATTCAAAAATTTATGGAATAAAAGAAGTTAAAAGAAGAAAAATAATAATTATGAACATGCACAATAAAAAAGAAAAATCTGAAATGAACGAATCAACTTTACAATTTAAGGAACTACAAAAGAAGAGCACTACATCTAAAGCCCACCAGAGAGAAATACAGAGCAGATGAATAATAGGGAATATAAAAAAAAGTGGAATTAACAATATCAAAACGGTTGTTTGAAAAATGAACATAATAAATAAGCTTTTGGCAAGACTGAGCTGAAATAAAGACACAAATAAATAATACTGCCAATGAAAGCATGGACATGACTATTACCTTATAGAAAGAATACTGTGAACAACTTTATACCAAGAAATTATATAACAAATGGACAAATTCCTATAAACATGAAAATTACCAAAGAAGAAACAGATTTCAACAGATCTATCACAAATGAAGAATATGAATCAGTAATAAAAAAAGCTGAATAAAGAAAATCCAGGTCCCCCCCAGGCCCCTGTGAGAGGTGAGTTGAACTCCCAACAGCTTTAGTAGCCTCTGTGACTGCACCTCACCCCTCCTAAACTGGCATGGGAAGTGGGTTGGGTCCTGGACAGCTTTGGTAGCCTCAGTGACCACAACCTGCCCACCCACAAACCCTTCTGAAAGCAGAGTTGAACCCCAGACAGCTTTGAGAACTCTGAGTGGGAGTCAAGCTGAGCCCTGGACAGCTTCGGAAGCCATGGTGACCACAAACCCACCCTGACTGGCATGGGAGCCAACTGAGCCCTGGAAAGGTTCAGGAACATCAGTGTCCACATCTTGCCCCCACACACCATCATAGGAGCCATGAGCAGCACTGGGGACCTTCAGGTCCTAGCCCCACCACTCCCACACCATCACAGGACTAAGGCTGAGGTCCAGGGAACTTCTGGATCTTCAAACATGACAAAATGAAGGAGCAAAATGCAATCTCAGACCTCTACACCACCCAGGACAAGTCCAGGGGACATCAACACAGAAGAGCTGGGAAGTCATACATCTGAACTTTCTAAAATGATAGCAGCTGAAGTAAAGGAACAACTCCATCAGGCCATAGAAGACATTAGATCAGAAATAATCTCTCAGTTTTAAAAAGGATGACAACAAATAATGAAAAAATTGCTCAGCACATCCAAAGACATCATAAGAAAACAGAGGAGCAAAGAAAAATGATGGAAGCCTTGAATGAACAATATAGGAAAGAATTAGAATGCATAAAACAAATTCAAACAGATACCCAGGAAATTAACAATTCCATGAAATGCTGGCAAAGCCACTTGAACGAAGCTGAAGACAAGACTTTCAGACATTGAAGACAGCATGGCAGCTAAACATCATGAAAGGAAGGATCTTTTAAAAATAACAAGGAACCAGGAAATAACAATTCAACAGCTGCAAGATGAAGCAAATGGAATTGAAATCATTCCATGCATACTATCTGACTGTAGGGCAATGAAATTTGAAAGTAATTTTGACAAAAGAAATAGCAAAATCTCCATAAACACATGGAAATTAAATGACAACCTCCCTGAACAAGCAATGGGTCACAGATGAACTTAAAGAAAAATTATACAATATTTACAAGCAAACAAAAATGCAGATACAACTTACAGGAATGTGTGGGATGCAATGAAAACACTTCTCAGAGGAAAATTTATAGTGGTGAATTCCCACATCAGGAAAACAGAATGAGCACAAATAAACAATCTTATGCTGCACCTCAAGCTTCTAGAAAAAGAAGAGCAAGTCCAGCCCAAAGCCCAAAGAAGGCAGGATGCCAGGGACATAGCTCAGTGGCACAAGCTCCTGTCTGGTAAGTGCAAGGTCCTGGGTTTGATTCCCAGTATAAAAAAAAGAAAGGAAGTAAATTATAAAGATCAGAGCAGAAATTAATACAATGGAGACTAAGAAAACAATACAAAGAATAAATGAATTGAAGAGTTAGATTTTTGAAAGAATAAATAAAATTGATAAACTCATAGCTACCTTATTAAAAAAAGGAAAGAAAAAACAAATTCATGCAATAAGGAATGAAAGGGATGAAATCACTACAGATCCTGTGGAAATTCAAAAGATCATCAATAGCTACTTCAAAAATCTTTATTTTCATAGGATGGAAGACACAGAGGAAATCGACAGATTACTAGATACATACGAATTACCGAAGCTGAATGAAGAAGTTAAAAATCCTGAATAACTCCATATCAGCCAGTGAAACTGAGAATGGAATAAAAAACTTGCCAATGAAGAAAAGCCCAAGTTCTGATGGAGTCACTGCTGAATTCTCCAAGAAATTTAGGGAAGATTTAACCTCAATACTTCTCAAACTCTAATGAAACTGAAAAGGAAAGGAATTCACCCTAACTGTTTCCTGGAGGTAAGTATTAGTCTGATACCAAAACCAGTGAAAGACCCAACCAAAAAACACAACTACAGGCCAATCTCTCTAATGAATATAGATGCAAAAATTCTCAATAAAATACTAGCAAACAGAATGAAACAAGTCATCAAGAAGAGTATACACCTTGACCAAATGGGATTCATCCCAGGAATGCAGGGATGGTTCAACAGATGCAAATCAATTAATGTAATACACCATATCAATAGAGCCAAAGACAAAAATCACATGATCATCTCAGCTGATGCAGAAAAAGCTTTTGATAAAGTCCAACACTCATTCATGATAAAAACCCTACAGAAAATAGGAATAGATAGTCTTTACCTCAATATGATCAAAGGTACATATGACAAACCAACAGCCAACATCATACTAAATGGTCAAAAGCTGAAAGCTTTCACTTTAAAATCAGGAACAAGATGAAGATGTCCACTGTCACCGCTCCTATTCAACATAGTTCTGGAAACATTAGCCAGAGCAATTACACAAGAGAGAGAAATAAAAGGAATAAGGATAGGAAAGGAAGAAGTGAAATTATCATTATTTGCAGATAACATGATACTCTATGTAGAAGACCCCAAAAACTCCACCAAAAGGCTTATAGATTTAATAACCAAATTCAGTAGCATCAGTGGATACAACGTCAACACTCAAAATTCAATTGCATTTCTGTACACAAACAACTAACAGAGAGAAAGTAGGGCAACCACACCTTTCATAACAGCGTCTAAAACAATGAAATACTTAGGAATCAATCTAACAAATAAAGTAAAAGATCTATACAGTGAAAATTACAGTACTCTGAAAAAAGAGATTAAAGAAGCTTTCAGCAAATGGAAAGATATTCTTTCTTCATGGACAGGAAGAACCAACATTGTAAAAATGGCCATACTCCCAAAATTGTTGTACAGATTCAATGCAATCCCAATTAAAATACCATTAGTATACCTCACAGATCTACAGAAAACATTCCTAAAATTCATCTGGAACCAGAAGAGGCCTAGAATGGCAAAAGCAATCCTGGGCAACAAAGACAAGGTAGGAGGCGTCACTGACTTAATCCTTGACTTGAAATTATACTACAAAGCTACTGTGATAAAATCAGCATAGTACCAGCAAAAAAACAGACCTGAAGATCAATGGAACAGATTAGAAGATGCAGGCACAGCTACAAACACACTCAGCCACCTTATCTTTGACAAAGGGCCAAACATATTCACTGGAAGAAAGATAGCCTCTTTAATAAACAGTGCTGGAAAAACTGGTGCTCCACATGCTGCAGACAAAAACTAGACCCATGTCTATCACCATGCCCTAAAGTCAAAATGGATCAAAGACCTAAATATTAAAACAGAAACACTAAATCTACTGGAAGAGAAAGTAGGTAAAAATCTTGAAGACATAGGAGTAGGCAGAGAGTTCATGTAGAAAAACCAAACTGCATGGGAAATACTTCAAAGAATCAACAACTGGGATCTCTTATTGAAAAGTTTATGCACATCAGAAGAAATCACCAGCATAGTAAAAGGAAAACCCACAAATTGGGAAGAAGTTTTAACCAACTTCCCCTGACAAAGTACTTCTATCTGGAACATATAAATAATTTTAAAAATTAGGCCCCCAAAATTCAAAGACCAAAATCCAAAAATGCACAACTCAGATGAATACATACTTCTCAGATGAAGAAATACTAATGACGAATAAATACATGAAATCATGTTCAATATCACTGGTCATCCGAGAAAAGTAAATTAAAAAAACACTGAGATTCCATCTTGCCCCAGAAAGAATGGCTATCATTAAGAAATCAACCAGTAACAAATGCTGGAGAGGCTGTGGGGAAAAAGGAACACTTCTCCATTGCTGGTGGGAGTGCAGATTGGTGAAACCACTGTGGAAATCAGTGTGGAGATTCCTCAACAACTAGGATTAGAAGTCTCACTTAACCCAGCTATTCCCCTTCTGGGTACTTTCCCAGAAGAATTAAAAACATCATACCACAGCGATATATGTGTACTCATGTTTATAGCAGCAAAATTTGTCATAGCTACATCTTGGAAACAACCCCAATGCCCATCAACTGAGGAATGGATAAAAAAAGATGTGTTATTTTTACACAATAGAGTATTACTCAGCTATAAAAAAGATAAACTCGAGGCTTTTATAAGTAAATGGATGCATCTAGAGACCATACTCATAAGTGAAGTTAATTGGACCTAGATGTGTAAACATCAAATTATCTCCCTAGTGTAGGAACCTGAAAGAGTAAATAAAACCAAAAATGTACAATAGATATTATGAAAGAGAAATAAATTGCTCAAAGGAAGGAACAACTTGGATGAGGAAAAGGAGAAAAAGGAAGAAAGGAGGGAAAATATATACAGATATACTTTCCCTTCCTTCTTTATATATATATGGATAGCTGGGATAACTGTACTGCTGGTGTCTAATGGTTTATTGAAAAGAATAGTAAATGCTTAATTTTTTTTTGTTTTTTGATCATTTTGCATGCGTATATCTGGTAATCTGAACAACTAATTTGAAGACAATAATATGCAATGTAACAACCACTGGTGAATTCCTACTATCTTGTCTAGTGAAACTCTATTATTTCTAATGTTTTTTTTTATTTTCATTTTTTATTCTCTCTAATGGCTTGATCAATTTTGAATTCATACATCTGGTAATGTGAGCAACTTTGTTGAAGATAACAATACGTAATATAACAGCCACTGTTAACTCCTATCATCTTGTTCTGAAACCCTGTATCATTTTTATTGTTTTTACTTTGTTTTATTTTTGTCTGTGTTGTCAGTGTTTTGCTATTGCTCTTCTTTACTATTCTCTTTAAAATAAAGAAAAATCCAACTGCAGAAGAAGCTAAATTCTGCCAAACTTTGAAAAAAAGGAAGGACTACTTCCTGACACATTCTATGAGGCTATGTTACTCTGATACCAAACCCAAATAAAGACAGCACAAGAAAACTAGAGATCAATATCCCTTATGAATATAGATGTAAAAATTCTCAAACAGTGCTCACCAACTCAATCAGAAAACACTTAAATTAGTATATGATGAAGTGGTATCCATCTCAGGAGTGAAAGGGATGAAAGTATAAGAAAATAAATAGAATACAAACAATAATAGAATAAGAAAAGAAGCTACATGATCATATTAAGAACCACAGAAAAAAATATGAAAAATTCCCACACCCTTTCATGATTAAAAAACCACTCAGGAACTAGAAATACAAGAACTTTCTTAACATAACAGTATTTATGAAACATCCACAGCCCATATCACATTCAATTATGAAAGACTGAAAGCTTTCTCCCTAAAATTAGGAACAAAACAAGGATTTCACCACTTTTCACCACTGCTATTATACACTATATTGGAAGTACTAACTAGGCAAGAAAAGTACTAATTACTAATTAGGCAAGAAACTATATAAAAAGCCACATAGAAAGAGGTAAAACCATTTCTCTATATATTTAGAAAACTCCAAAAGACTCCAGAAAATGTAAAGAAGTGGAGAACCATTTATTGAGTAGAAGATTTACCTTTGAGGTAGATTCACTGCCTGTAACTGAGATGTCGATAGTTGGTAATAGTATTAATGCCTTCTCCAAAATTTTTCTGACTGTTGTCTTTCCACCACCTGTTGGGCCCAGTAACATCACACCAACACAGGCCTAAAACAAAAGTTTCAGATTTATTCATTTGTAAACCATTCAAAAAGTTTATTTACAAATATATGTTTCCTTCAAATTAGTTTAATCCATTATAATTTGGCTTCTGCTTTTACTGAGTAGGGTAGTGCTAAAATCACCAGAAATCTACTAATTTTAAAATTCAAAGAATAGTTTTCAATTCTTGATACTGAACAGTTTATCACCTGTCTTTCCACTTTTCCTTCTTTCTTTGCTATTGGGTTCTCTACTGTCACTTATCATAACTTTCCCTTCTGTCTTTTCTTTTTCCTGAGCTCTGATTCTCCTTTGCTTGTTAGACTTCCCTAACTCACTCTTATTCCTCTTTCTCTTCTACATTGCTCCCATTCAATCTCATCAATTTGGGCTTTAACTATGACCTAGATTTTAATGGCTCCCTGAGGTGTGCATTTTTAAGCCACCAGCCTGGTATTTTTGTTACAGCAGCCTGAGATGACAAAGACAGTCAGGTTTATCTTAGACTATCGTAATAGCATTAAAGAAGTTATTACTTTTAAAGTAACATACATATCATACAAATACATTAAAATTAAATATGGATGAAGCTGTAATACTTTTTCACTAACTTTACAATCTCCACCCTCACAGAGGTCTCCTGTGATTCTCTGACCTGACAATTGTAGACTCTATCTAACAAGGTGAGAAGAGTCCAAAACCCTTTCTTATAAAATGGATATTGACTATTTATGAATACAGTTGGCCTGGCACTTATTGGTCATGAAAGAGTGGCAGCTGACCCTCTGAGGTAAACCTCCTTTCATAATTAACCTCTTATGATAATGTCTGGTTTCCTCAGGGTATCTTTTTACCACTTGGAAAACCTCAAAGGAGAAGAGTAATGAATACACATCTTTGGGACAGTGGAGTGTGGAAATAAATGATGGCTGTTGACCAAACCCCATTGGCCCATGGTGAAGGACCATATTTTGGTGAGATTACCCAGAATCAAGCTACTAATTCACTCTGTGTTATGGTTTAGATGAAAATGGCTCCTAAAGGGCTCATGCAGTAGTGGCTTGGGCTTTTACAAGGGGACTGAATCATGTGGGCACTATAGCTGACATGCTGTTAGATGGGATCTTGTCTGTCAGGCCAGGGAAATATACCTACAATTTCACCACTCAAGAAGTGGGGTCTGGTCCGAAGAGGCAGGTCACTGTGGGCAGGACCTGAAAAGCGTATCTCCCTTTCTGGCTTCTCCCTTCGCACTCTGCTCTCTGACCAAAACAATGTGAGCATTTCTTCCCCCAGGACTTCCCCTATTCTACCAACCTTCTGAACTGTGAACCAAAATAAACTTCTTTTCCTTTAAGTTGTCAGTGTCAGATATTTTGTCCCAGCAACTAGGACAATCTGCCCTGCCCAGATTACTATGACTGCAATAGGAATACAGCATCATACTGGACCTGACAACATGTCTGTGCTGGTTTGGGGGTTATTTTGCTAGGGAGAACAATATAATACAGGACACATAGTTTATAAGATTATTTAATAGTCACCCAAAGAAGGATATACAAGAGAGTGCAGGAAATCTGTCCATTCACTATTGACCAGAAATCCAGTTGAGGGCCTGGATCTTGTGATAATCTTAAAGCATGAGTCCACCTGAACACCTAGAGCTCATAACAATGCTTCACACAAATCCAACTGGAGGCCCAGAGCCCACGACAACGTCTCATGCAGGCCTGTTTCACAGATCTGCACTGGGAAGGCCCAAAGGTCAGTGGTGGAATCTAGGAAGTCTGTGCCAGCGGGATGAAGGACCTGTGCTAGCAGGTTGAGGGATCTGCACTGGAGCCAGGAAGTGATGCATTAAGTAAGAATCACAGCTCCCCTGAAAAGTACCACAGCCATGCTTGGCAACAGTGACGTCCTGAGCTCCTCCAGTGGTGAAGACAGCTGAGTTCCCATCAGGAAAGCCAATGCAGCAAGCTTCTCCATCTTCCCCACAGGAGCAAGGAAGCAATGCTGAAAAATGAGGACCAGAGCTCCCCCAAAGTGAACCAAAGCTATTCTCAGTGCCAACAAGATCCCAAGCTCCTTGGAGGATGAAAACAGCCAAGT
The DNA here is from genome assembly GCF_000276665.1 of Chinchilla lanigera. Taxonomy (NCBI): domain Eukaryota; kingdom Metazoa; phylum Chordata; class Mammalia; order Rodentia; family Chinchillidae; genus Chinchilla; species Chinchilla lanigera. The sequence goes on from NW_004955520.1 coordinate 586,499, forward strand.
TCATCAGGAAAGCCAGCCTGACAAACTCCTCCAAAGAAACCAACAGCTCCTTACAGCTTCTACCAGCTCCCAACAGCTTTTCTCTGCTACCGGTAGCCTAACTTCTTCTTCTCCAGTTTGGCCTCTTATGCTGCTGGCAACAGTCCCCAGGTGGGCCTCCCACACCAAGCACTATACTTACTCAGTTCAGCTGGGTGTTATATGTTGACCACCAGTTGTCAATCCACTACAATGTCAAAACGTCTCAAGACATTGTTCTCATAGACAAAGTAAAGGACTGTATATTTCTGATGCACAAGATACTACTGCATTTCAGACTCTTGCCAAAAGTTGACATAGTTGTCTCACAGAGGGGGAAGCCACACCGAACTGCATGTGAAGAGACTGCTGGAAGGTTGACTACATTACATCTTAACAGCCTAGGGGATACTGGCAGTGCCTCATTGCTGTTGACATTATTCAGGTTAGAGTTGCTGTTCCAATATAACTAGTCACTCTAGCCACAGCACTGTCTTTTGAAATTAATTTGGATCATATGTGTGGACCACCTCTAGTCAGACAGTGGTGTACATTTTATCCCAAAAGTCATTCAACAATGTACAGAAGATCAAGGTACTTACTGAACCTTTCACATTCCCAGCAATCCATAAACATCTGGTTGTACTGAGCATTGATATGGACTCCTCAAAATTTAACTCAAAAAGATTTTTGAGTCTATCTCCCTCACTTTTTTTGACCATACCTTTACAAAGAAGTTTGATTGGATATACATGTGCTGAAGAAAAGATAATCTTTTTTTATCTGTTTTCTGAGAAATGTCAGTATAAGACAGAAGGGAGATTATAAAGACACATTTTGAAATTTGGAGATTAGCTCCAACCATTCCTAGGGATGATGCTTCTTTCTTTTCCCTAATGACAACCCCAGGCCAATCTGGTTGTTCACATTCCAGGTTGTAGACTGAAAATAAGGCCCAGCCAATTCAAATTTAATTATGGTACAACTACATACATTTTTTTTCAGATTGAAGGGTAATGATAACTTGGTTGAACATGCTGCCAGCTGAACCCTTCCACAATGGCCCAAACAGGCCAAAGTGGGGGACACAATGGTTCTCTGAAAGTTTTATTAAACATCTTGGATCTCTTGCACTCAGCCTTTCAGGATAAGAGGTCTACTTTTAAGTAGGGAATACCTGAAAAGTAACTATGGTTAAAACTATTGAAATGGGACGCACCAGTTTTGTGGCAATGTAAGGAGTGCAAAAACCCAGAAGTACCTTGGCTGCTTTGCTGAGAGGCAATTCATTAAGGTCTGTGACATGCCTCAGATTCTGGGAAGATCAGTGAGGAAGGAGGGATACTGAAGGTGTTTTGTCTTTTATGCCTGTTCGTCTAACCTTCAAAACAAAAATGTCCATATTACTAAGGGAGCCTTTAATTTAACTGACTTTTGTCAGATAAGCACTGTGTCGCTGAGCTATATCCCTGGCTCTTAACTGACTTTTGGAACTCATAGTATCTGATGATTATCCTGCTTAACCTCACTGAGAATCTATCAGAAACAGCAGGAATGGGCTCTGCTCCTGCATCTCCTAAGAAAAACATCTGCCAGTACCCGCAGGTCTGGCTGATTCCCTTCGCACCTCAATTCCTGCTGCTCTGGCTAGTCTATGAGGCAGAGAAATGGCCTCATAGCATACAGATCAGGTTGGGCTGACCATTCACAAGCAGTCACTCCAAAACAAGAACTAAACTGAATTTTCAGCACTAACCTGGGGGTCATGTTGGATGCACTGTCAACAAAGACTACTCTTCACTTGAGCTGATATGAGTTCCTCTTAGGAAACCCCCCAAACTGTGAAACTTCTGAGCAAACTGAGTGTACCCTTAAGACTGCATTTCTTATGTAAAAAAGCCACACTTTAAATTGCTTCCCTCCTAAAAACAATGCAATTGCATCTTCAGGTAATTATAAGAATGTTAAATCTCCAGTATTTAAGGAAATATCACCTTGACCTTGGAAGCCATTCAGATTAGCCTCAACTCTGGTCAGTGGAGTTATGGATTATAGAACTGCACTTTCTCCTGGGCCATGCAATTGAAATAAATCTTGCTAACCTGAATTAATTTAGAGACATAAGGAATGGACAGTGCGGGATCGTAAGGAGAAATTCATCTGGCTTCCCAAGGCAGATTCTGATGCTTATGGCATGAGTTTGGCTGTTTGGGCCTAGGACCTTGCATTGTCTTTATCCTGATACTTGGTGTTCTGTTGACAGAAGCCTTAGTTAAGTCCCATGAGAGATAAAATGAATGCATCTTTGGTTTTATCTCTGTCAGTAAGATTAACCAGAGACGATAACCGGATAGTGAGCTCAAAGGGGAATTAAGCAGAAGCCAAGACAAAAGGTAAACCAGGGAGAGACTCAGCTTGAGGTGATTCTTTATGAGCTCCAATATTCCCACAATTCCTTATGGTCTCTGATATTCCCACAGTTCTTTATGGTCTTTGACATTCCCATAAACCTTCTCAGCAAAGGCATTAACAACTCTGTTTGGGACTATTTTTCCAAAAATGTTTGAATATTTGCACTGATATTTGGAAGATAGCTTCTTATTTGGAGAGAAGACAGATTTATTTATTTATTTAAAGATTAAACCTTGTGCATGCTAAGCACATACTATACAACCAAGATACCACCCCAGTCGAGAGCAACTTTGCTACTCAGAGTTTAAAAATACATGTACTTCAGGGACAAAAGTTGGGCATTTTTGCTGCTAGTAACCTCATAAGATTGGAGGTTCCTATGCTCAGGGTTCTCCTGTAACACAATTTACCATGTATGCATGGTCCTTGTATTATCCTGTGGGAATTTAGTTTTGCAGAATTGGTGCAAATGATATTATTCTGGCTACTACTATTGCGAGTAGAAAATTGTCCTTTGTGTCTAACTTAGGAGTCTAGTATCTTTTTTCAGTATTAATCTGTGGTGGGTTAATTTGACAAACAGTATAGAAGCTTGACAAATACATTTATGGAAGAAAACATGTGATATCTTAAGGTGAAAACTCTTCTAATAATTATTGGTCAACTCTATATCAAAACATGAACAGGTTTTTTTGATAAAAATCAACAGGCTGATTCTAAAGAGAAAGGGCCAAAAATAGTCAAGAAATTTTTGAAAATAACAAAGACAGGAGACTGGTACCACCAGATATAAAGACATGATAGACACAAAGACAGAGAAATAGACCCAAATAACATAATATAGAAGAAATCAATAAAAACCTCAACTTTCTTAAATATAAACATTTGATATACTGTGGAAGTGGCAAATCACTGAGGAAAAGTTTTGGGAAAATTGGTTATTCATTTGGGAAGAAACAGTCCTTACCTAATACCTTAAGTAAAAATTTCACAAAAAGTAAAAATGAGCTATGCAAATATTCTAAAATTTTAGTAAAAAATTGTAGAGAATATCTTTGCAAAGATAGAGTTAAAGTATTTCTAAAACTAGGACGCAAAAAATGCAACAAAAATTGCAAACGATGAAGACAACTGATCTTTCTTCATTTTAAAAAAGGCCCTGTATGGAACTCCATTTCTAAAACTCCAAGGTTTGGATAATGTGTGCAATGCACATAATCAATAAAAAATGATGACAGAAAGATGCCTAGCAAAATATGCACACATTTATTAGGAAAAGGATAAACCACCCAATTGAAAATGAATACATTACACAACACGGGAATTTGTAGGAAACTGAAATGACTTAAAAACATTTTAAAAGATGTACAATCTTACATGTAATTAGTATTATGCACATTCTAGTGTTTTTCCAGATGGTTCATCCATGGGAAGCAGAAAATTTAAATAAGGCATAGCAATGGGATGCACAGTATCTTACACTACATTTGTAGGGTTTTTACAAACATTAAGGGGCTGTAGATGGAAGGATTAATTTGTTGGAAGTTAAGGTCAGAGGTCAAGCAATAAAGTCTAGGGGAATAATTAAGCCACTTTACTTTGAAGACAGCTCTATTATTATCACATTCCTCCTTGATCTTACCTATTGAAACCCAGGCAAAGAATTGCTAAGGTGCCATTATATATTTACCTGAAGTATACAAGCTAAGTATATACTTACCTGAAGTTGATTATGAAACTGTATGATCTTTTCTTTCTGAGGTGCCCAATGCTGTAAGCCTAATTGTTCTGTTGCACTATATACTGCTTTCTAAAAGGAAATAAATACATTAAGTGTAAATATATTAAACGTGTGTGTGTGTGTGTGTGAATGCATGTGTGTGGTGCTGGGACCTGAACTCAGGACCCTGAATATACTAAGCAAGCACTCTGCTGCTGAGCTTCACCTCCAGCCCAAACCCTTAAATGCTATTCCTCCAAAATCTCTTTAGACTAGGTATCTGTTATTATACTTTAAGACACCAGTTTTTAATTTTTTAGTTAACTAACTTTTGTTTCTAAGAAAAATAGGAACTATTATTACTCTTTACAGAAAAATATAAGACATAAAAGTTTCATGCTTACAGACCTCTGGTTGCAGATTTACAGCACTTGCGCCAGATTAAAAACTCTTGCCTTGTAGGTGGGCATGGTGGTGCATGCCTGTAATCCCAGCACTTGTGAGGCTGAAGCATGAGGATGGCCGAGAGTTTGAGCCCAGCCTAGGCTACATAGTAAGTTCAAGGTTAGCCTGACCTACAGGGAGAGACCCTGCCTCAAAAAACTAAAAGCAAAATAATCAACCAACCAATCAACCAGCCAAACAAACAAGAAGAATGTCTGTTTTAAGATATATTTAAGAATTGGTGCCTGCAGGTGCTGGGCTGAACCCTGGACATCTTCAGGAACTCTGGTGAGCCACCTCCACACCTCCCTGACCAGTGTGTGAGGCAGGTGGAGCCTCGGACACCTTCTGGGGCCTCGGTGGCCACTTCCTGCACCCCGATCCCTGCAGGTGCTGGGCTGAACCCTGGACATTTTCAGGAACCTCAGTGAGACACCCTGTGCCTCCCCCATTAGTGTGTGAGGCAGGAGGAGCCCTGGACACCTTCTGGGGTTTCAGTGGTCACTCCTAGCACAACCTGCACCCCAGTGGGAGCTCAGCTGAAACCCAGAAGAGAGTCAGCAGCCTCAGGAATTCTACCCTCATCCCTCCCCTGCCAGCATGGGAACTGGGCTGGATCCTAGGCAACATATGAGGCCTCAGTGACCACGACCTGCATCTCCCCACCCTTGTGGAAACCAGGCTGAACCCCAGACAGCTTCAGGAACTCCAGTGAGCCTCTCCTGCCCCTCCACACATGCCTGGGAGCCAACTGAATGCAACAAAGTTTCGTGAGCATCTGGGACCCCACCTTACCAACACACACCACCAGCAAGGGGCCACAATGAGCACCGGGGATCTTCGGATCCTCATCCTGCCACTCCCACACAATTGTGGGAATGAGGCTGAGCTCCAGGGAACCTCTGGATCTTCAAAAATGACAAAACAAAGGAGCAAAATGCAATCTCAGACCTCTGCACCACCCAGAACAAGTCCAGGAGACATCAACACAGAAGAGCCTGGAAGTCATACACCTGAAATGATAGCAACTGAAGTAAAGAAACAACTCCATCAGTCCATAGAGGACATCAGGTCAGAAATAATCTCTCAGGTAAAAAAAGGAAATGACAACAATAATGAAAGAATTGTTCAGCATATACGAAGAAAACACTGAGAAGAAAATAGAGGAGCATAAAAAACTCATGGAAACATTGAGTACACAATATACAAAAAACTAGAATGCATGAAATAGATTCAAACAGGTACCCAGGAAATTAAAAATTCCACCAAAAACTGGCAAAATAGCCTGAACAAAGCTGAAGATTGACTTTCAGACCTTGAAGATAAGATTGCCACTAATGAATGTGAAAGGAAACATCTCTTAAAACAACAAGGAACCAGGAAATAACAATTCAACACCTGCAAGATGAAGCAAAGAAAAACAATGTCAGATTAATAGGTATCAATGAAACAGCAGGTGTCAACACAAATGACATAAAAAGACTATTTGCAGAAATAATAGCAGAAAATTTCCCAGGCATGGAAAGAGAATCAGACATACAGATAAGTGATGCATATAGAACTCCAGTTAATCATAACCAAAATAAATCTACATCCAGACATACAGTGATCAAGATCCCAGAAACTCAACAAATGATCAAAATGTTTTTTTTTTTTTTTTTTTTTTTTTTTTGAGACAGGGTCTCACTATGCACTTCAGGCTGGACTTGAGCTCACTTTGTAGCCCAGGCTGATCTCAAACTCGCAGCAATCCTCCTGCCTCAGCCTCCCGAGTGCTGGGATTACAGTCGTGCCCGACCGCACCCGGCTTCATGATCAGAATATTAAAGGCTGTTAGAGAAAAGAAACAGATCAGCTACAAAAAAAGCCCATCAGAATCACAGCAGATTTCTCAACATGAACCATCAAGTCAAAAAGAGCTTGGAGTGAAGTATTTCAGGTACTGAAAGAAAACAACTTCCAACCCAGATTGATGTACCCTACAAAACTATCCTTCAAATTTAATGAAGAAATTAAATATTTCCATGATAAAGAACTGAAGAAATTCATGAGCACTAAAACAATCCTACAAAGAGTACTGAAAGATAATCTACAAAGAGATAAAACAGACCACAATTTTAAGAATAACAACAGGAAGGAACTACCAAGCAGAGTAAGAAATTAAACAGAGGGAAAAAGGAGGATTCAACAGCAGGAAAGTAACATGACAAATATAAGCCAGTACATATCAGTTATAACCATCAACGTAAACCGTCTCAACGCACCAACCATAAGAAGCTGACTAGCAGAGGGGATCAAGAAACAAAACCCAACTATATGCTGTATGCAAGAAACACACTCAACTCAAACAGAAATTCATAGGCTGAAAATTAAAGGGTGGAAAACAATAGTCCATGCAACAGGAACCCAGAAAAAAACTATTCTGTTTGCAGAGAGCATGAGGGTAGATTTGTGAAACCACTGTGGAAATCAGTTTGGAGATTCCTCACAAAACTAGGATTGGAAGTCCCACTTAACTCAGCTATTCCCCTTCTGGGTATTTTTCCAGAAGAATTAAAAACATCATACCACAGCAATATATGTGCACCCATGTTTATAGCAGCACAATTTGTTATAGCTAAATCTTGGAAAGAACCCAAATGCCCACCAACTGAAGAATGGATAAAAAGATGTGGTATTTTTATACAATGGAGTATTACTCAGCTATAAAAAAGATAAAAGAGGCTTTTGTAGGTAAATGGATGCAACTAGAGACCATACTCATAAGTGAAATAAATTGGACCCACATGTGTAGACATCATATTGTCTCCCTAGGGTAGGAATCTGAAAGAATAAGTAAAACTCAAAACATACAACAGATGATAGGAAAGGGAAAGAAATTGCTCAAAGGAAGGAATGACTAGTATGAGGCAAAGAAGGAAGGGAAATATATATATACATATTTGAGTAGCTGTGATAACTGTACTGCTAATGTCTGATGATATATTGAAAGAAACAGTTAATGCTTAAAATTGTTTATATTCTGACCAATTTTACATGATTATATCTGGTGATCTGAGGAAATGATTTGGAGGCAACAATATGCAATGGAACTACCATGGTGAAATTTTACCATCTTGTCTAGTGAAACTCTGTATTATCTCTATTGTTTTATCTAATAATTATTTTTTAATTCTCTTTAATGATTTGAACAATCTTCCATTCTTACGTCTGGTAATCTGAGCAATGTGGTTGAAGGTAACAATATGTAATATCGCAACCACTGTTAATTCCTATCATTTTGTTTTCAAACCTTTATCATTTTTAATGTTCTTGTTTCATGTTTGTGATGTTGGTATGCTGCTATTGTTATATTTTTCTTTTACTACTATCTTTAAAGTAAAAAAAGAATTAGTTGTTACCATAGTCTAATTATCCCACATTAAAAAATATATAAAAGGCTCTATACTTTTTGTAATTATAATCACCATTAAGGTAGGTTTTTAACTTTGTAATGATTATTTTAATGTTTTAATGTTAAGAATGTCTTAAGACAGCAAATAAAATTGATAAGACTGAAGGCATTATGTGGTTATACATGAAGACATCCCAAGAAGTAAATATAGTGAGGAAAGATTAAATATTCTAGCAAAGAAATTATAAGTGCACCTATGCTTCCTTCTAGAAGAAAGCTCATTTCAGTATGCATGCAATTGATAACTACACTTACCATAACAGAATTTATGTTTCCTATTCACTGGTCTCTCCCACTCTACTCTTAATCCCTTGCATCTCTACTATGAGACAACACACAGCTGCCAAAAGAGGCTTGTTGCCCTGGGCAATAGAGAAAGGCAGCTCCCCTGCAAGACTACTGGGTACACGTGGTTGCAAGGACTTTGAAACAGAGCTGATGAGACTGCCCCTGTAAGGCTGAACTCGAATAGTTTTAGATGCAGAGGCTGCTAATTCTCTGCAGTTAGAACACAAGCCTAGACACCTACGTTGTAAGCTAGAAGTCACATGTGTATGGAATTAAGAGTCAGATGAGATGCACAAAAGATCAGCAGATTCAGGATAATTAAAGAACTGGTATCCAAACAATTCAACCTTTCTGGTCATGTATTTTATCAAAATTTTTACTTCAGAAGGTTTTAAAATAAAATCACAGCCAGGTAGCACATGCCTGTAATCCCAGCACTTGGGAGGCGGAGGCAGGAGGACTGCTGTGAGTTCAAGGTCAACCTGGGCTACAAAGTAAGTTCAAAGCCAGCCTGAACTGTGAAATCCTATCTTAAAAAGACAAAATAAATAAATAAATAAAAAACTAAGGTTGGTTAGATCAGCCTTTGGATTGGAAAACTGTTGGTTCAGCAAAATCTAACTCATTTAATCACATGGGAAAAAGGGCCACATGGGATATAATCAATCAATCAATCAATCAATCACAATGTTACTGTAAAGTATTCAAGGATATATGATGTTCCTTAGAGTCAACTGGATGGCAAATTATATGTAGCTCTTACTCTAGGTTGTGTCTTCAGCAATTCTCAGCTGTCTTGCTCTGAGTTACGGTCTCCTACATTTGGGTACACTGGATCTTGTTGGGCACAGATCTAAGTTAGAAAGATCACAATGGTCTATCATACTTAATTTGGATGTTGTATCTGAAATAGTGTAAACATCACACTGATAGTGTGATAGAAATTTTTAAAAATTTAAAAATCAACTAATAGTCAGATACCATATTGGGACAAAATAAGATCATGCAGCCCCCCCCCGCCCCCGGTAGCTTGTCTGTGAGAATCACTCAGCCTTGACTGACTAAACCAGAGTTAATCTGACCCAGCTCAGTTTGACCACACCCTGCTGCACAGCCTGTGCTTTCTGAACACACCATTTGTTAACTTGTTTCAAGGACTTTCTGCTCAGCAGCAAAGAATCACTGGTGCTACCCAATAAAAATTCACCATACTTTTAAGCCTTTGTACCTCCCACTTGCAAACCTATATAAACTAAGCCCAAAGTAGGCTCTGGGCTGATGCTTTGGGAGCAATTTTCCCATCAACCTGATGGTGTAATAAAGTTGGCTGTCTTCCAAGGCCTTGGTGCAGAGCACTTTCCGTTCAGTTCGGTACTAGTTCCACAATAATAGAATATTTTTAAATAAGGTATATTGCTATGGGGTATACTATTCATGGCTTGTCACTATGCAGGCACCAAAAGTACAATATTAAAATATGTGATTACTCCAAATTTAGTATTAAAATCATCATAACTTTAAACTGTGATGTTTTGTGACACTTCTTTGAACTGTATGTTACAATTTGATAAGTAACCATTTACAAAATGACTGACAGCTTGCACATTTTGTTAATATGAAATTATACAAACAAGGGACGTTGCTGAATAAAACACTGTGTGTGTGTAGAATTCTTTACTTGTAAGAGGTCAGAGTGCCACAAACTGGCTTTTCTGAGTGATGAAAGAGTGAGTACACAATGCACTGGGCTCAGAAGGAAAGTCACTAACATGCACACACAGTGCTATTAAAATGATAATGCTATTTCCTTAGCTGAGACTTGAAAATTGTTGAAGACACGACAAGAGCACCTAAAACATAACTAGAGAGAAAACCGTGGGGAGTTTGTAGGTTCTGCCTGGAAGAGTGTTCCAGTATTCTAGAAGAGTGTTCAAAGTATGACAGAGAAAGCAAAACACATCAAATGGCATTTTGGGGCAGCAGTTAGAAGACGAATATCCACTATATTTCTTCTGGAAACCTCATAGAGCAAAAGGGAAATATAGAAAAAATACATAAACATGTATTTATATACATTTTAAAATTTTCATTAGGGAAAGAAGGAAAAATCTACAAAGTCTAAAGCACATGGAAGTACTGAGAAAAAAACTAAAGTTGGTTAGATCAGGATTTGGATTGGAAAACTGCTGGTTCAGCAAAATCTAACTCATGTAATCACATGGGAAAAAGGGCCACAAAGGATATGATTATTGTTAGAGAAGCTAGCTGAAAAGACTATACACTCAAAAAGGTAAAAGAGCACCGAAATTCATGACCTTAGAATTTATAGTGAGATTGTGAATGCCAAAGACAAAGTGAAAACTTAAAGCATCTGTAGAGAGAAAGTAGCACCACAAAGGAACTATCAAGATGACACGACCTTCCAAGGGGTGAGCTTAGAGCAAGAGGAAAACAGGATGCCCCTACAGCACTAGTCAGTACACTAAAAGAAAAGAACTTTAAACTTAGAATGATATAACCAAATTGTCATTTAAATAGGACATAACAAAAATAGTCTCGGGTATTAAAGTTCTCATATGGGTCATTATAGAAAAACCCACCTCAAACTGACTTTTAGAAGAAGCACTCGGAACAAGTAATGAATGGAACCTACAGAACACCGGGAAAGCCAGCTTGACAAAATACTGTGTACTATTCTTCATGTGGTGCGTGCGCATGTGCATGTATATAAAAGTCCAACAGGAAAGGAGATAATATTTCCATAACATTCAGGAGCTAAAATTCTACATAGAATGAACATAATGGGAAAAAATGTTCAACATTGCTGGTCATTTAAGAAATGCAAATTAAAACAACACTGAGATTTCATCTCACCCCAGAAAGAATGGCTATCATCAAGAAATCAACCAATACCGAATGCTAGTGGGGCTGGGGGAGAAAGGAACCCTTCCCCACTGCTGGTGGGAGTGTAGATTGGTGAAACTACTGTGGAAATCAGTGTGGAAATTCCTCAAAACACTAGGATTAGAGGTCCCATTCAACCCAGCTATTCCCCTACTGAGTATTTTCCCAAAAGAATGAAAAGCATAATATCACAGCAATATATATGCACCCTATTTATAGCAGCACAATTTGTAATAGCTAAATCTTGTGAAACAACACATATGCCCATCAACTGAGAAATGGGATAAAAAAGATGTGGTTTTTTTTAATATAATGGAGTACTACTCAGCCATAAAGAAGGATACACGTGAGAATTTTATATGTAAATGGATGCAACCCAAGACCACACTTATAAGTGAAATAAATCAGACCCACACATGTAAACATCGTATTGTCCCACTAGTGTGAGAAACTGCAGGGGTAAATAAGATCCAAAATGTATAACAGATATTGTGAGTTGGGAAGAAACTGTTCAAAAGAAAAGAGAAACGATGATGGGGGAAAAGGGAAAGGAAAAACATATATACACACAAGTATATATGTTCAATAAACTAAGAAAGGAAAGGTTTGAGCTAATATTGTTTGGATAATATTTCATGCCATCTAGTTACTATGAGTAACTACTATGAAGATAACAATGTGCAATGTATTAATTATTGTTACTCTCCTACTAGCCTGTTTTGAACTGGTTTTATTTCTATTTTTATTTTTTTCTCTTTAAAAAAAATCAGTACAGAAACAAATGAAATAGACAAAAATTACCCCAAAACATCAATGAAACAACGATTGTTTCAAAAAGATAAACTCAACAAACCTTTAAATAGGCTAAGGAAAAAAAGGGAGAAGATTCAAAATCAGAGATAAAAAATTAGACTTTAGATTTTACAACTGTCACCACAGAAATATAAAGGATCATTACAGACAATTATGAAAAACTGTATGCCAACAAACTGGAGAAAACCTTGAAGAAATGGACTAATTCTTGAGGACATACAACTTATCAAAAATAAATCATGAAGAAACAGAAAACCTCAACAAACCAGTAACTAGGAATGATACTTGAATTGACAATAAAAACATTTTTATTAATGAAAAGCCCAGGACCCAATGGCTTCATTCCTGAAATCTACCAATTAACCAACTAACACTAATTCTTTTCAAATTATTCCATGCTGGGAGTGGTGGTGCATGCCTGTAATCCCATCACTTGGGAGGCTGAGGCAGGAGGATCTTTGTGAATTCAAGGCTAGCCTGGGCTACAAAGTGAGCTCAAGGCCAGCCTGAATTGCCTAGTGAGACCCTGTCTAAAAAAGACCAAAGAAAATTATTCCAAAGGATCAAAAAGCTCATTAAACTGATACCTGAGCCAGACAAACAACAAAAATGAGAGGGAGAGAGGGAGAGAGGGAGAGGGAGAGGGAGAGGGAGAG
>NW_004955520.1:599307-644578 GCF_000276665.1 Chinchilla lanigera
AGAGGGAGAGGGAGAGGGAGAGGGAGAGGGAGAGGGAGAGGGAGAGGGAGAGAGAGAGAACAAAAGAAAGAGAGAAAAAGAAAGAAAGAAAAAGAAAGAGAGAAAAAGAAAGAAAGAAAAAGAAAGAAAGGAAAAAGAAAGAAAGGAAAAAGAAAAAGAAAGAGGCAAGAATGCTAATGATCAATATTCCTAAGGAACACAGATGCACAAATCCTTAAAAAAATATTAGCAAACCCAATCAAATGGCACATCAAAAAAATCCTTCCCCATGACCAAGTGGGATTTGTTCCAAGGATACAAGGGTGCTTTAACATGTACAAATAAAAAAGGTGACACATTACACCTAATGCAGGACAGATATCATACGATCATCTCAACAGACACAGAGAAAGCTGCTTAGAGGACATTATGTAGTCTTATAAATTTATATTGGTGAAAATAAACCAAACGAATTACACACCTTACTAAAAAGCTGGAAAATAACACAAAACCCAGAATAAAGAAAGATATTTAAAAGCATTAAAACAGGTATCAAAGAGTTTGGAAACAAAAAAGATGTATTAAATAAATAAAAGGCTGACTAGCTGACATTCAATTGCTAAATAGTCTAAAAAAGAAAACACAAGTTAGGAAAATAAGAAGTACAGTAACTGGGGGATAATCTCAAAAGCATGAAACTGAAACGATCAAGATTCTGGTTCATTCAACTCCACATTAATACATTTTGAAACCTGAATGAAGTAGGAATATTTGTGTAGTTTACTAAAATTAATCCATGAACTCTAAAGTCTAAGTAGATTTATTTTCACCAACTAGAACCATGAAAGAGCTATCCAGTCATAATACTCCTAGGCCAAATGGTTTCTAAGAAAAATTCTTCCAAACTTCGCCACATAATCTAGGTGCCTTTTTTGGTAAGTGCTTTATGTGTGCTCACAAATAAAATGTAAATAATATGTGCTTGTTGGGAACAAAGTTATACGTATAACCTACTAATTGTATTTAAAGAAAGGAACGATGAAGCTGCTTAGACTGTATTTCTTAAGTTTAAGAAATATTTTAAATTTAAAAAGTTAAGAAACCACCACCTCATCTAACTAGTTTTCTAGGGAAAGGAATCAACACACACTGTGTTTAATGGCCTGACACCTGTGAGAAGGTAGGACCGCGAGAAATCGGAGAAATTCAAATGGAAAGAACAAGGAGGAGAGGAGATGGGAGAAAAATAGGATGCACTAGAAAGATGTCCTGGTAAAAGCTATCACAGGCCAGAATAATTAGTTTTGATTTGTGTTGCAGGAGACACTGATCCAACACTGGCTGTATTAACGTGACCAAACATATATTTCAGGGGACACACTCTCATGGCCACATGGAAATATAATGGGATGCAGGGAGTGTACGGATGCTCTGTAACAGTAGTAGCAAAAGATACCAAAACCCTACCAGGCCTAAAGCAATGATTATTAGGCTATATAGGTAAGAGAAGAAACAAAGGAATCTACAACTGTGATATATATTTTAATAATCACAAAATATTTACATTTTGTCTTTTTTATAACTGATCTAACTTGACTCTTGAAATACCCCTTCAAAATAGGAAGAACAGACACAATATCATTAATCCAAAAAATGAGAAAATTGATGATTGTAATCCCAGCACTTGGGAGGCTGAGGCAGGAGGATCACTGTGAATGAGGTCACCCTACAAAAGAGAGTTTGAGGCTAGCCTGAATGGCATAATAAGACCCTATCTCAAATTTTAAAAAAACAGAAAATTGAGAACTAAGTATGTATCAGCTCTCCTCACCTAAAAGCACAGGTTGTTCTTTCCATTAGAAAAAGCCAACAAAGCCAACCCACTCCTCAGAGGGGTGAAATAAAATATTTCAAGAAGAAACTGTAGTAGTTTTAATCAACTAATTTAACTTAATTGCTAGTCCACATGTAAGTAATTTATGGTTATTTTCAAAAGTCTTATTACCTCCAAGGCAAGTTGATTTACTTTTGAAACTGTCACTCCAGGAAACATATCACTTATAATATTTTCAAAAATTGGGACATATTCAGGAGGAAATTTTGACAAAGTAGCGTCTCTTACAGCCTCCATCACAATCAGCACTTCTTCTGCTTCAGAAAGCTTATCACTGGTATCACTTGAATGGTGGAAGGAAACATAACAAGTCAGTAAGTCAGCTCCGCTACCATTAAAGACCCTTTATACTCCTCTGTAGAGGTGGCTTCCCCACTACCTGCCCCTCTCCCTCACGGCTTGCAGCAGAACGGCGTAGTAAAGCACACTGCAGTGCAACACAATGTGGGTGAGATTGCCCAGGGCCCAGCTCCAGGGCTGGGGCCTGACTGTTCTAGGACAGTATCTGTATTATAATTCTCTAGCCACCGATTCAGGGATGGACACTGTCAGAGAAATGTTTTAGTTATAAATAATGGAAATGAATTTAGGCTAATGTAAATTTTTTTTTTAATAAAATGATTCACTGAAAATCTCCAGGAAGACCAGAATGAGGCTTGCAGGCTCTGCAGCTTGGAACAATGACCAAAATCATGTTACAGAACTGTTCTTGTGCAAACACAGCTGTGGCCCTCCACGGTCCATAGCATAGTGCCTGTCACACTAACATGTGCTTGATGTTAGCACCAAAAGAGCTCACTACCTCTGCTATTCCTGGCAAGTGCTGTCACTCATACCATTCTTTCGTGGGTAGCAATACTGGGATTGAACCTCAGGACTGTCACACTGAGCTACTTTCCCAACTCTTTATAGAACAGGGTCTCGCTAAGTCACTCAATTGTCCAGGGTGGGTTTGAACTTGTAATCCTCCTGTCACAGCCTCCCCAAATGGCAGGATTATAGGCATATGCCACCACACCTAACTCATGGGCTCTATGAGAGGTATAGTGATGAAAAAAGATTAAAAAAAGAAAAAACAAGATTTTATGTACAAAAGTGTCGTCCAATCCTCTTTTCTATTGATTTCTGAAATTTTTCATCAGGGCATTTATAGGTTTTTGTTGTTGTTGTTTTGTTTTGTTTTTGGTTTTGGGTTTGATTTTTCTTTTGGAGTACTGAGGACCTAACCTCAAAGTTACTTAAATGTGTGGAGAACAACCTATCCAATGACAGCAGAATATTCAGAACAGCCCAGTCACATCTAGATTGGTGGAAAGTAGCCTTTAAAAGAGGTTTCTGGAGACATGTGCAAACTGAAGTGGTTACGGATTTCTTGCAAATTAAGGAAGTTATACACACAGAATTAGACCTGGAAGACAGAAGATGTTAATCCCTAAAAAAACAAAAGTTGAAAGAAATACCCAGACCTCCTAATGAGGCTCTGGTTGTTACTAACTACTTTTGCAAGAAGAGGGCCTAGTGCTTCTAAGTAAATTTAGGCTGCCCAACCAGGAGCTGGCCACAGTCAGGTCTGAGCAATGCAAGCAGCTTGCAGAGCAGATAAAATGGAAATAAATTCAGGATTTCTGGTAGGAGGAACGGGAGTTTTTGGGGAAGAACAACCCTAATCTAATGCAGGACTCCCACAAAATCTGATGTCAAGAGACTCTAAATGCAAAACCCCAAAGAAGTTACAGGGAAATGTGAAGTCCCCCCGAGAAACATGCGTTATCCAAGTAAAATGCCTTGGAGAGCCTAATGTATTAGCTTTCCCAATGCTGGAAGAAAAAACTTGGCTGTTCTACTGTCTTGTATTTCTTTGCTGAAAGAAACTGTCAGTGAGTCCTTGGTTGATCAGCATTGCATGTCTATATCTGTTTTCATGAGAAACCACTTTGAAGATATCAATATGTAATACAACAAGCATTGTTAATTCCCTACCACTCTGTTTGTAACTCCGTACTGTCTGTACTGTTCCTTTCCTATTTTGTAAAATGTTGTCTGTCTGTTAATATTTTCCTCCTTTTATTTTTAAAAGAAAAAAAAAAGAAAAAACTTGGCATGCACAACCTAAGGGAAAAGAGGTTTCTGTCCGCAGTCAGCAAGCTTTAAAGCCAAAAAAGGCATGGTGAGAGGGCATGGCTGAAGAATACTGCTTAATTCATGGCAGCCAGAAAGCAGAGACAGGAGGACCTGGGGACAAGAATACACCCAGTAACCTGCCTCTTCCAACTGAGCCCCATCTCTGAGGAGCAGTCAGCACAGAACTCATCAAGGACTCAAGGATACAATCTGAGTATTGTATCCCCATGATCCAATCACCTTCCCAAAGCATCACCCTGGGGGACATTAGATATCTAAATCATAACCTTCCACTCCTGGCCTCCAAAAAGCTAATGTCCATCTCATTTTATAAAGTGTATTTAATCCATCTCTAAGAATTGCAAAGATCTTAATAGTTTCAACATTACTGGAAAGACAAGTCCAGTCTCCTGCAGTCTCAGGACCTGGGCAAAATGTAGCATGGTTGGCCTCTCTAGTCCAGTTTCCAATAGTCCGTCCCCAACTTAGACCTCCTGAGCCTGGCCATTACTCTTTGAATTTCTATGAGCGTTCTGGTCTTCTGAGCTCTGACCAGAATTATCCATCAGACTCTGCTTACAGCTTTCTACAGCTTCTCTAGCTAGATTAGTACATCTAGTCTCATACAGTCAAGGACAGTTTGAACTGTGATTCAGTGAAGTCTGACTTCAAAAGTCATGTTTTTACCACTCCACTGTTGAAATAGGAGGTTTACATTGGATCACAACTGTGTCATTATGTTTCTCTGGGAATAATGTTTTTGTTTTGAGTGACTTTTAGCAGAAAGAGTCCAATATTAAAAGAAAAGGACCACACAAAGAAGAAAAAATTTCAGACTTCTCTGTTGGGAATAACTATGACCTTTTAATATTTTTCCTCAAGACAAAGCTTCCTTTATTAAGATGTTGATCAAGGATGACCAGTATTTATTTGAAGGGAAGAGTGTTAGGTACAGACAACAGCCCAAATGCCCATCAACCAATGAATGGATAAAGATGTGGTTTTTTTTAATACAGTGGAATACTATTCTGCCATAAAGGATAAGCTTGAGACATTTCTAGCTAAATGGATGCACCTTGGGTCCAGGCTCTTAAGTGAAATAAATCAGACACATGTTTAAATACAGCACTGTTTCCCTGGTATGAGAAACCAAAAGTGTAAATAAAGATCAAAATGTGTAATAGATATTGGGAAATGAAAAGAAAATGCTCAAATAGGGAGGGGACTCTCCAGATCTAAAGACAACCACTGTTATGTGCAAGTATCTTTTAATCCTAGTTTTTCATTTGTCTTTTGAATTCATATATCTTTTGATTATTTATAAATCTTTTTATTTATTTATTTATTTATTTTTATTTTAAAGATAAAAGGAGGGAAACATTAACAGACATACAACATATCACAAGCACAATACAGACAATACAGAGTTACAAACAAAGTGGTAGGGAATTAACAATGGTGGTTGTATTACATATTGATATCTTCAAAGTGGCTTCTCATGAAAACAGATATAGACATGCAATACTGGTCAACCAAAGACTCATTGACAGTTTCTTTCAGCATAGAAATAGAAGACAGAAGAACAACCATGTTATCTATCCTGTTTATTTATTTATTTATTTATTTTTTATTTTAAAGATAAAAGGAGGGAAACATTAACTATAAATCTTTTTTTGTGTGGCTTCTGGATATAAAGTCTTACTTTTAAGACTTCTGTACTCCAAGAATATAAAAGACATTCTGTTTCTTCAACTATTATGTTTCATATTTTTTAACATTTAAATTTTCTGATCCGTTAAGCGTTTATCTCATAAATGATGTGGACCATGGTTCCAACTTGACCTTCATCCAGGTAAGTGGTTACTTTTCTCAGCATCAGATTAACTAAAGGATCTATTCTTGTCCCCAGGTATATGATGTACTAAATACCCACTACATATAATCCTATTCCTGGACTTCATATTGTTTCAACAGTTTGCCTCTACTCATGACCTAGCACTACAGTATTTTAATTCAGTTTTTAGCATGTCTTCATACTTAGGATATTTTCCTTTCACTGCTCTTTTTAATATTTTTTTAAGCTGGTTTTATTTTTCTATATGAACTTTAGGATCAGCCTGTCTAAAAACAAATAAATCTTTTGGTATTTCTAATGAAGATTTCCATTCATAAATTAACATTTAAAATATTTCAATCTTTATAATGTTAAGTTCTTTAAGATGTCATGATGATGGTGTATTATTTCAGTTATCTATATTTTCATTTCTGCCTTTTGGCTGTGTTATAGTTTTGCTACATTTCTCAGGTGGGTAGAGTTATCCTTTGGTATCCAGTGGAACTGATTCCAGGACCACACAAATACCAAACTCTGTAGATATTCCAGTCCCTTATGTAAAATAACATATCACTTGCACATAAACTATGCACATCCTCCCATATACTTTAAATAATCTCTACATGACTTATAATACTTCATTCAATGTAAATGCTATGTAAATAGTTGCTATTCTGCATTGTTCTGGAGATAATAACAAGAAAAAAAGCCTGTACATTGTAAACAGACAAAATTTTTCTTCTCAAATATTTTTAATCTATGCTTGGTTGAATCTCTGGATGTGGAACATGTGGATATAGACAACTGACTGTATGTTCATAGAAGTTCTGTATTTTTCATGAAATTACTGTTCCTCTAACTGAGGTATTCTATTTCACTATATCTTTTATTATATAAAGGTGAAACATTTTTTCTTTAAAGAATAGGCTCTACTGGGGAAAGTCATTCAGTGACTTTGTGTACTTTTTCTTTCTCTTCTTTCAGTCTTAAGTAACTTCTGCCACAGTTTACTATGCTCTCTGCTTCAACTTTTACCATTACTTAAAAGTTCTACAGATTATTTTCCCAGTGGTACATGACTCCTTTCGATCTAACATTAATTTCAAAGTACAACTAACCATTTAAACTCCTGTTTCTTCTTTCCAGCCATTACTAAAACCATCTTCAATGACCTCAAGCCAAAATCATGAGCCTATCAAAATTAAAATACTTGAATTATTCAAGGCTGAAGAACCTCAAGGAAATTATAGAAATAATACTAATTTCTCATCATTTATGCTATGAAATAGCAACATGAATCCAAGAAACCTCAAATTTGAGGTTTCTACTCTGATTACTTTCATTTCTCACACAAATTTGTTCTCTTAAATGTCCATTTTCTTTTTTGGTAAGGTCTCATTAAATTGCCAAGCTGAACTCATTGTCCTACCTCTTAACCTCTTGAGTAGCTGGGTCTACAGATGTGTGCTGCTGTGACAGCAAGTCTCTATTTTTATTTTTTAAAAAAGAAAAATAACAAAGACAATGGTATAAAATTTCAATACAAGATTGCAGGACAGTAACAATGGTTAGTACATTGTATACTGTTATCTTCAAAGTAGTTCATATTACAAGATATAGGTACGAAAAATTGATCAAATAATACAGGCATAAATCTTTCCTTTCAATGGGCCAATAGCAACTAGTATAACTATCTGATATATACATATATATATATATTTTTTTTCTTTTCCCTTCCTTTTCTCCTTTCCCCCATTTCAGTTTCTCTTTCCTTTTAAGCAGTTTATTCCCATTTCACAATATCTACTGTACATTTCTGCAAGTCTTTCTTTAAAGAAGAGTAACAAGTGTTAAGAACTATCAATATCAGGGCTGGTCTGAAGTAGAAAGAGGAACTGAAAAAATATTGAAAACAGCACTTTGAAGAAAATGTGATTAGCTATCCAAGCCATGGGTTAGGAACAAATACTCATATCCCAGAATAATTATCAAATTGTGGTATTCAAATCAGTAGTATCTGTAACACTTTGAGAACGTCTTGAAAATGTGTTGGAAATGCAAATACAGTACCCCAGTTCCACATCAGATACACAAAATTAGGGACCTGAAGTAAGGCCTAGCACCTACGTTCCAATATGTCCTCTGAATTAAATTTTGATGTACAATAAAGTTTGAGAACATTTCTCTAGATGCTAACTTCCTTGTACAGAGAAAGCAATCTACAATTTGAAATGAGATCATTTTTATACAATCACCTTTAAATATTTTGAGAAAAGCAGTTCCTTACCTGTTGTGACAGCTGTTTGCTAGCTAATTCATAAAGGCAAGCTAGTTTTCCAGAGAGTGGTTTTGCAGATTTGAAACCAAATGAAAATAGTATTATTTCTGCAATCATTTGACAGTGTGGCACCACCATTGCCACTGGGCGAAACAAAGATTTTAAGTTTCTTGGGAGCTCTACTCGACCTCCATATCTTAAAAGGAAAAGAAAAACAACAAAACCCTATGACTTTACAAATTAGCACCACATCATATACTTTTACCCTAAATAATTCTATTGCCTTTCTAGGTGACCCTTATCTGAAAACTACAAGATGGTTTTTGTTGTAACTTTTATTTCATGGAGCAACCTGGCTTATCACATTTTCTTTCCATGTCTAAGCCCACAATTCACCTCACATCATCACCTCTGATTTCCTGGATTAAAGCAGCATTCAATCAGATATTTAATGAACCAGCCCAACTTTTACTCCTCGTAACCACTGCATTCTTACTCTCCTGTCTTTCCCATCAGCTTTTCTTCCTATGTCTTCTTTGTGACAAACTGATGACTTTTCCTTTTCTTTCTGGACATTCAAGAAGTAAAAATGTCCCTTGTGAGTGAGGTCTCACACACATGAGTAAATGCAGAGCTATTATGAAGTGGCTGGTCATAATTAGTGTGAATAGTAGGGTGATTGCAGAGGAGTGTGGAGATACCAGATAACTCCATTAGTAAGACTTAAGGATTTTGGTCTATGTCCACTCCCACCACATTCACTGATACATACCCAGGATTCATGGTGATAAACACTGCGCAAGACATATTGATAGAAAGTTCTTTTCCGTCCAGTACAAACCTATAAGACATTAGTCTTTATTGAAACTATAGTTACTAGGCCAAAGTACATTAAAATCACAAGTAGCAACTTTCTTAAGGCTGTATGATTTGTGTGTGTGTGTGTGTGTGTGTGTGTGTGTGTGTGTGTTCCTAGGGATTGATTTCAGTGCCTTGTGCATGCCAGGTAAGCACTGTACCACTGAGCTATATCCCAGCCCAGTTATATGACACTTAAACACAAACAGAACATACTAGAAAAATAATGATAAAATAGAAGAGCCTTGTTTTGAGCCAAAGTTGTGACCCTTGCTGGGATTGAGATATATTTGATCATGTTTAAATGACTTTGCGGGACTAAGGCTAGAAGGTACTTGTGTCAATGAGTTGATTTACAAAAGGAACCTGGAGAGACTCAAAGAACAATTGAGCTCTGCTTGGAGACTGCACCAAGAGAGCACATAGAATTTCTGCTTCAGCATGGAACATAGTACACTTCCCAAGTTTTCCCCTTCTCTGGTTAAAAAAACTCTGGGACCACTGTGATAAAAGGCCCTTGGCACAACATCAGTGTCCTGTAGTTGGCACTGGTGGTATAGGCAATGACCAAAGACAGTGGTCAAAATACAAGAAAAAGGACAACTGGGATAGAATCTGTGGAAGCCCTGGACATAAATCGAGAAAAGTCTACAGAGGCTGAATATGGGTGAAGAATGGGTGAAATGTGGTTTACTGTGACTTCCAGCCCTAACCATAGACTCGTGTGGGCTGCTAACACTAGCTTTAACAGTTTGAAGAGAATCCACGAGAAATCAAACAAGTTAGTGCCTCTTATCCATATTTGGGATAACAGAAATTTTGAAAGCACAAATCCATTTGTGTTCAAAAAGTAAATAATGTGGTTCCTTCAATTTATTGAAGAGAAAAAATAGAATCCTACCGGTATTATTAAATGGTAGTGACCCCAACGTGTGACTGGTTATTGCAGTTTTTCAGTAAAAGCACCTTCATCAGTGTAATAAAATAGGGTGATGTGGCCTTTTTTTAAAAAAGGATGCAGATTAATAATAAAAAAGGAACATTCGGTTTCTTTAAATGCAAATGAAAAGACAAGAACATTTACGATGGAAAAAACTTAAAAGTGGGAAATCCCATAATCACCCCACACGTGGTGATGACCCCATAACCACCCGACGGGGCGGCTGTCCCCGACAGTCTGGCGCCCGCAGCCACCTGGCGGAACGGCTATCCCGCGCCGCCTTCAGCGCCAGCATCTGAGCAGCCAGGGCCGCGAGGACCTCCGTGCCCAGGCGGTTCAACTCGTCCAGGCAGCACCAGGCGCCCGACTGCGCCAGCCCGTACACGAACCGGCCCACAATCTGAAGGAAGAAAAAAGATTACAGACTGGTTACACTCCTGCCAGGACATTAACCTGTGCGTTTCCTCCCACTGTCATCACCCTATTGTCACCCCCGCATCCCCTCCCCGTGACCCTGCAGGCACACGACCACCCTCCGGCCTATGCCACAGCAGTGCGTACGCGGGCGTAACGCGCGAGAGTACAAGTGCCCTCCTCGCGCGCAGGCGCAGCCCAGCCGGCCCACGGGAAACCGGAAGCCGGAAGCCGGAAGTCGGACGGGTTTCCGAGCGAGACCTGAATGGGCGGGTCTGAAGACCGGGGAGGGGGTTCCGGGTCAGACCCGTTGGGCTCCTTCGTGCAGCGGCCGCTGTGGTCTTGAGATCTACTGGTCTGTGAATGTCAGCAACAAAACAGACGGTGAATGCTGCAGACCACCTCGGAGCGGACTCGAGGGCTGAGACAGCTAGACGCCTGCCAGGGAGCGAAGCCCTTCCTCCCCAGGCCGCAGGAGAGCAGAGCTAGTCTTTTAAAACTTAACGTTTCCACGGTGGGATGGAGGGAGGGAGGCAAAAAACATGCACACCAAGGGGCAGGGCGGGGATGCAGCTCTGGTGGAGACCTGTCTCAGCTCAAAGCCTGGGCTCAATTCCCAGCACCGCAAAACCCACTAAATTAGTTTTGAAACTTGAGTTCAAGGTGTAACAGACAGACACAGATGCACATGAAATTGTAATAAACATTTTTGGGTGTTATGCCAGGACAAAACTGGCATAAACTTGCAAGTACTGTTTATGTAAACTCACTTTTTTGTTTTAATCATAGTAGTCTCAATGATATTAATGATTTCCTTCTCATTAAGTAAATATATAGGGTGAGGACTTAAATTTATATTAATGAACAGTATTCTTATGTTTCTATTCCATATACGGTTTTGTTTAAAAAGAATCTCACTGTTGGAAACTTTGAAAACCATTGCTTTAAAGAGTTCAGTTGAACTAAAATAAAAATACAGGTGTATAAGTGTTTTAAGTTTCTATTACATTCTATTTTACAATATTTTAATAGAATAGTATTTATAGTTCTAGTTGAGTGTGGAGGTTCCGGCCTATAATCCCAGCACTCCAGTGGCTGAGGCAGGAGGATTGCAGCAAGTTGGAGGCCAGCCTGAACCACATAGCAAGACCCTGTCTCCAAAAAAAAAAGAAGTATAAGGTCTTCAATACATAATATCTCTAAGATATTTTCATTCTTCAGTGATGTTTTATGTGTACAGTAATTTTTCCTGAGTATGTATGTTTTACCTTATAGTCCAGATCTTCAAAACAATTGAAGACTACACAATGTTTACCTAAAGCCTGAGAAACAAAAATATTGTTTTAATACATTTCTTGAATTAGAACACATAATACTAAAAACTCCCAAAGTGATAAAATGTCTTTATTAAATGTTTGAGAAAAAATTTGCAATATATTTGAATTAGATAGCAAATTTAGAGATTCACATAATTCAATAGTGTAAATGTACAAGGCTGTTAGAATATATAGTAGTTGATTAGTTTACACACCCCCATCAAGATCATGCTTACACAGGTCTACAAATACAAAAGAAAACATGCTAGTGTCACAACCTATGCCTTCTACTTTTAGTTACTACTTCTCTCACACAAACACACAGGGTGATGTTAACTCTTCACACGTTAGTTCACAGAGTAATATTCCAAGTGAATGCAAAGCAGGTGTTTGGCATATTGAGATCCCAGGTCCTCACATAATAGGCCTTCAAAAAACTGATGAGCTGTATGAACTAACAAATGTGTTTGTTAATTATAGTAAACATCTTAACAGCAGGAATGATGTAAATCTGAGATAACATTAAAATTTGTGTGACAAAAATAAAAAAATTTCTCTTCTGGATTTGGAAGCTACTTACTTTTGCTAGATCTTTAACAGTCTCCGTTTTTCCTACACCAGCGGGGCCAGCAGTACAGCCTCCCAGGTTCCAGTTCAGTGCTCTTGTAAGAGTAAGCCAGCATCGGTCCGTAAGAGGAGTGATGACCAGCCTGGGGGTACAGCCTAAGTACTCATAGCCGTAAGTGAAGCTAACATCTCCTTGAGACACATAACACAATCTCTGTTTTTCATTCCATTTATATTGCAAGTGTCTGAAAGCAATATTTAAATGCTTATATTGTTTGAGTAAAATTATTTTCACATGCAGAAACAAGATTAGAAACAGCATTGATGAGAAAACAAAAATCAAAATATAAAAATAAATGAAAATTAATATAAAATTCACCAATGTGTGTGTTAGATATGAAATTTTAAAACTCAGGCAACCAAAAGCCTACAAGCAAGTGCTTTGCTGTGCTGTGGTACTTTGGTGTGATGTCAACCCCAGGGGAGAACCTATACAGGAATCATCCCTGTGGAGTTTACTGTAGTTTCCAAAAACAGTGTGATTGGAGACATTGTTCATTATAATCTAGATCCTTGTTTTGGGAGGACTGGAGACAAATGTTATTTAAATATAAAAAAATTTGAATTTGGGAGAAATTGGTTTGTATTTATCCTGTGGACACTGTAAATTATGTAGCCAATGATAATTTTTCTCCTCTTATGGCTTTGAACTAAATCTCTAATCCACTTCATGGTATGCATTCTTTTTTTTTTTTTTTATCTTTTTGAGACAGGGTCTCGCTATGCAGTTCAAGCTGGCCTTAAGCTCCCTTCTTTGTAGCCCACACTGGTCTCAAACTCACAATGATCCTCCTGCCTCTGCCTCCCAAGTGGTAAGATTACAGGCGTGCGCCACCACGCCTGGCATGGATGGCAGTGACTATTTTATTACTTCATTGGTGCTAACTCATTTCTCAAATAAGCACACATTAAAGAATATTTTTGAATGAATTTTACATTGGACTCTTAACAATATCAGAAAAATGTTATGGGAATATCATCCTTGTACATCTTTAATAGTTTAGTGCTATTCTGATGTGTGGTCCAAGTGGAGAAAGGCCCAGCCCAGAGTTGCTAAAAGCCTCCACTGACACAGCTTCACCTCTGTTTGCATTTCTGTCTCTTTCTTTATAACACCATATGGTCATTTGTATATCCTTATTATAAAACCTTGAAACTCTTTTGGGAACAAGAGGACATATTATGAAGAAATCTTTAAAAATAAGTAAATTTTCAAGATAAAATTTGAAACAAAATTTTGACATTTTTAAGCTACCATTGACATTTTTAAGCTTGTAATTTGTACGTCTTAGATGAGAAAGCATAAAACTATAAGCAAAAAAAAAAAAAAAAAAAACAACAACAGAGAAAACCTTTAAAAATTAATTTAAAAATTTGAAACTTTATATTTACTGTTTAGAATCTTATGTTTAATCTCCTTTTCTTACCCAAGACAGTAGTTTTCTTTTTTTGTGCTTTCATATTTGACTGCTTGACACTAGGTGGGAGGAAGGGAGTTTCTGGGTTGGGGAGTTGGCTGGAAATGTACTTGGATTTGTTTCTCCAACCTGGTCTATCTCAGAACCGACAGCACAAAGGGAAAAGAACAGTCATGAGGCAAACCTCTCATTACCCCTGAAAACTGTTTCTGGCTGAGTAGCGCAAGAAAAGTTGCAACTACAGAGGAGCACAATTAGGAGAGAAAGGAGAAAGAAAGATGAAGGCAAGAACAGTAGAAAAGAATAAGCATAAGAAAATAGTGCTCCAGTTGATGCAGTTTGCTTAGAATCTCAACAAATTCCTGAAAAGTAAAATTTGAGTTTGACAGTATGAGGTAGAGAATCAATTTATTTGATGTAAATGTTTGTGAGAAGTTACTCTACGTAGTTATAGCTTAGGTCTACCTACCTTGTCCATTCAAAATCCTCTGCATTGAAGATATTTTTAAGTAGTAAATCTTTCACAATGTCTCTGCAGTGGACATAAAGGGTAAGCAAGGCACCGAGCACAGTTTTTGTCCGAGAATTATTAGTATTCAGCACAACCAGCTCTGAAGCTGCTTCTAGATGACCCAGCACAGTGGTGTGAACTTTTCCTAGCTCTTCTTTTGAATGAGAACTCACAAAACTTTTGATGCAGTCATTGTAAAACATGATCTGGCTCTGAGAAAAGTAAAGTATATATATATATTATATATACTCTGAGAAAAGTAAAGTATATATATATTATATATATATAATATATATAATATATATATTATTTATATATATACACACACACACATTTTATTTTAAAATATTTTCATGAAGTCTATGTGATATCAATGTGATACACCTAGAATATCTTGTCTGTAATTGTATTTTTTAGAAAATTTATATAACTTCTATTTTTTGATCCATCTTTTCACATTCACCCTCCCCATAGATACCACAGCTGTGTTAAAAAGGCAACTGGATAAAGGTTACATTGATGGAAGTTACAGGAGGGCAGGATATCTGGAAAGCTTGTAGTGTGTTCTGGCCTGTACAGTTGAGTGAACTATGGTTCCAGTCCCTCACTAAGATAGGACCTATTAGAGGAAGAGCAAGCTGTGGGATGAAAGGACATAATAAATTCATTTGGGGGATATAATGAATTTGAAGTGCCTAAAGTAGGGTTATAAAGTTATGCATATGGGCATAATTAGCATAGATGCAGTATCATAGTGAGATTTTTCCAGAGCAAGGTAAGACAGTACAGGACTAGAAACCTGGTATATAAATCAGCATTCTTGACTGCATGCCACAGAAACTGATGCTGACATTCATAGAGGATATTGTAGTCTCACAATTAGCAGGTTACAGGAAACTGGAAACTGAGGCTTGGGAAATGGGCAGGTGCAAGAGTCTGGGATAGGCAGCAGGAGCCATAGTCAGGGTTGAGTCTCAGTAGAATTTGTACTGCTGCCCTTCAGACACTTATTCCAGGTTCACAGCCTCAAGTGCGCATGCTCATTGTAAGGGTGACTGTGAACCAGATTTTTAAAATTTTTCATTTGTTTATTCATAGAGGCATTACTAATAACCATATCCTGGATAAATCCATATTGGAATTATCTTAGTGGCCAATGCATACAGACATCTTCTGTCTCCAATCCCTCAAAGGTGTCTTTTTATTTCCATTCACAGACAGCTCCTACTCATGTAACATATGCATAAATACAAGAGTTATAAATTGTATCCCAAGATGAGAAATTAGCAGCAGGAAGAGCAGACATGGGAAACTTTGGCAAAAGTACATTTGCTGACTGACTTTAGATGGGAGGAAGTTGTTGTCTACCTTAAAAGTATTTCTGGAAATTAGAGTACAAGGTTGTTAATGGTTTAAACCTAAGCTGTCCTCCAAAACTCTTCTTGTTCAGAGGTATGGCTTTCCACAGGTGACTGGATCAGGTGGACTCTAATCTCATCAATGGTCCACTGATGAGAACATAATCTGATGGTATTATTGGCAAGTGATGGAGATAGAAGGAGGGTCCTAATTGAAGGGAGTGGATTATAGGAGTGGGACCTCTGGAGCTACATCTTGTCCTTAACCCCTTCCTCTCTGGCTGTTTCTCCTTCTGCCTGCCTTCTGGCTTGAGGTGAGCAACATTCCTCTGCTCCACCCTTCTGCCATGATGTTTTTGCCTGGGAGCCAGCCAAGCATGGACCGAAGCCTCTAAAACTGTGAACCAATAAACTTCTCCACCTCTAAGATCTGTCCCCAGGATTTGGTCACAGCAATAGAAAGCTAACACAAGGTGCTTATTGTTAAACATATTTGGAGCACCGGCACCTGGGGAGATCTTTTCTTAGTATAGCAGAGTGTCTGTTCTTCCTTCGCTTATTTGAATTTCTGTTAAATCAGAGAAATGTGATCGGCTCCTTATACTCTTCTCACCTTTGTAAGCAACAGTTTAAACAACTCCTTCAGCTTGAGATCTGAGATTCATCCAGTCAGGGGGACATGGAAGGAGACCAAGGAGATTTGACCAGCATAATTTGTGTCTACAATCCCAGATTACCTTGCCAAAGACTTGAAAATTATTGTGGGTCAAGGCAGAGTAAAAAGATATGAAGTTATTTTCACATGGAATAGAGAATTACAAGTCAAGTACGCTTAAAAATACCTGATAATGGTAGGTTGTGGCAGTATGATTTCTACCTTCATCACTCCAGAAAAGCCAATGTCTTCAAGGTTGACATTGACACCCATAAATTTACACATAAAATAGTTTTCAGATCTGTTTAGAACCTTTAAAATTAGGACTACTCTCCTTTTTATGACCACTTAATTTTTAGAGAAAAATCAAACAATAGAGTCCTTTGTTAGCCAGGCATGGTGGTGCATGCCTCTAATCCCAGCATTCAGGAGGGTGAGGCAGGAGGATCACCATAAGTTTGAGGCTAGCCTGGGCTATGTAATGAGTTCAAGGCCATCCTGAACTACATAGCATGAGCCTGTCTAAAAACAAAAACAACAGCACAAAGAGTCCTTTTTTTCTCTGTTGACTTCCATGGCAACTGCATAGTTTTTTTTCTTCCTAGCCACTTTTTTTAGTCCTCTTTATGGGTACTCTTTCTTTTGCCTGTTCCTTAAATGCTGATGTTTCTTGGGGTCTTATCTCTCTTCTTGTTTTATACATTCTTCTGGGGAAGTTTCACCACTCCTCTGGCTTAAACATCTTAAAAAAAAACAAAGACCCTACCAAGTTTTGGCTTCTTGACCTCAAACTTCTTTTATTTCCCTTCACCTTCACCTTTGCTAGTGCAATAATTAGCACTAGCAAATATGCATTTATTGAGCAGAATAATGGATTCTTTAAAGGTATCCATGTCTTAATTCCCAGAACCTGTGAATATGCTACTGTACATGGAAAAAAGGGACTTTACAGATATTATTAAATAAAGATTCTTGATATGGAAGGGTCATTCTGGATTGTCTGAATGGCCCCAGTGTGATCATATTTGTTTTAGCTTTCTCCTCATTGAGACACAATATCCGACACCCACAATTTAAGGGAGCAGTTTCATTTGGTTTACGGTTTGGAGGATTCAGTCCAGGGTTATCTAGCTCTCAGGCAGAAACATCATAATGCAAGGGATGGCAGAGGCATGCTGTTTTCCTCATGTTAACCAGGAAGCAGAGACCAAAGGGAGGAGCCAGGAGAGGAGATTTACTCTCCAAAGGAATGCCCCCATGACACACCTCTGCCAAACAGGCCTGGTCTTCTTTTTTTTTTGGTTTTTCTCCGGTACCGGGAACTGAACTCACGACCTTGCGCTTGCCAGGCAGGCGCTTTTGCCGCTGAGCTAAATCCCCAGCCCAGGCCTGGTCTTCTAACAGCACATTTAGCTATGAACTCATCAGTGGATATTGCCCCCATGATCAGATTGTCTTCCAAATATCTAAAGATGTGATGTATGAATATATGGTAGTTTAGAGGGCCAGTTTAGATCTAAACCAGAACATATAAGATTGGAGAATTTTTTCCACCTGTTGGAAGAGGGAGCTATGACTGCAGGAGAAGTATCAGAGAGGTGCAACATTGTTAGCTTTGAAGATAGAGGAAGAGGCCAGAGCCAAGGAATGCTGGAAAAGGCTAGGAAATGGATTCTCCCCAAGACCCTTAAGGAAGAAACAGCCCAAATGTACACACTTCTACTGGACTACATACATGAAAACAGCATTGACTTACCACTGTGAGTACTACTTGTCCTGGGTGAGACATCACCCATAGGGGAAAGATCTGGTACTTCCAGTCTTCAATCCCTTGAATCATAAATCTATAAACAAAAATATCACATTATTCATAGCTAATCATTAATTGGGACCATTTAATGATCAAGTATGACAAGGCCATGGGGGTTTTTACTTTCAGATCTCTTACTGTTTTCTAATTTAGGCATATGTGTGATGTCAGATTTGCCAAGGGTCTAATCTTTGCATAGTGTACATTACTTAAATTGCGCTTTAATATTATGTATGTTTTTATGATGAAGCCATTGAATTTCAGGCATGGTGAAAGTATGTTAAATTAGAAGACACATTGGTTTTGAATTACAAATACTATCAATGGCAAAATGTGTACTTAAAATACTCTCTGCAAAATGAAATAGTGGGCTAAAATTGCCAGATGAATTTTAATAGTAATGTCTTGCATTTAGTTTAAAATTAGCTACAATGAGAGGATAAAATTTATGAAATATATTGAGACAGGTTTATGTAAGATCAAAGTTCATATTGTCAACAGTATATATTTGGGTATTATGGCATTTTTCTCCACAGAAATTTTTAAGTTTCTGTATAGTGGAATTGATTAATCTTTTGATTTAAATTTCTGTTCTATTGATATATTTTATAAATCCTCAACACTGGATTTTATTATTTTGTAATATTGAAATGGCCTTGTTTTTATATACTAATCTTAAATTCATTTAGAATTCATTTGAACACTTGAAATGAAGCATTGATTCTTTCAAATTTTATTGTGATTGCAAATCATATCTATTATAACTATTTTTTATTTACCATTTGTGTTGAAGTTAAACATGTAGACTTTTTTCTTGTCATTATTCTCTAAATAATACAGTGTGATACCTACTTATATGTCATTTATGTTGTATTAGTTAAGTCATAAGGAGGTGACTTAAGTTCTTGGGAGGATGTGTATGGGTTCTATACAAAAACAACACTGTTTTATTTCAGGAATTTGATCATCTGGATTTTGGGGTGGGAGAGGGGGTGTGTCCTGGACCAAATCCTCAGTGGGTATTTTTTTTGGTGGTGCTGGGGATCGAACCCAGGGCCTTGTACATGCAAGGCAAGAGCCACATCCCCAGCCTTCAGTGGATACTGAAATGCACCTTTCATCAATTAAAGTGACTTCATTTTTAAAGCACCTTTTGTTTTTTTATTTTATTCTCAAATGTAGTTTTTGTTTGCAGTACCATGAAATACTTTTACAGCTTTTATTCATAACTTCCATTACATTGCTGTATCTCTCAATAAATTGTTAAATTTCTTTGAACAAAACCTTTGCATTGAAATGTCATTTCATTCATATTTATGATATTTATTTTAGGTTTTATTTAGTTGTTTGCTTTTGCCTTTTTTTTTTTCTAATGTGGGATCAAACCCAGGGCCTTGCACATACTAGGCAAGTGTTTTACCACTGGGCTGTCTCCCAACCCTGTACTTTTTATTTTAATAATTATTTTGTTTTGTGTTTATACACAAAAACACATCCAAGCACACTATATTTCCTCCAGGGTTTCAGAAATATTTTTTCTGCTTTCTATAGACCATCAGGAGAAACTGGGTCAAGATTCCTAACTTAACAACCACCCTATCATCATCCTTCAGATGATAAAGATATATAGAAAAAATATATGTACTGGAAAAGACAGTGTGCTTCAGGTATGAAAAGCTTGAAAAATTTTTAGTAGGTGGAAACCAAATTCAAATCTAATTACTGAAAGAATGATGGAGAAACAAACAAACAAACAACAACAACAAGAAACTAATGGCACTGCTAACTCAAGTGAATGGGAGCCCAGAGCCAACCTTCAGGATAATTAAGTGGCACTACCAGTATGGCCCTCTCTCTACCAATACCCTGATTCCCATGCTGAGCTGTGGATAGCCATGCAGTTAAGATCCAGAGAAGTGCTTGGTGGAGAGCTCCTAGAGTAAAGGTTTGGCACTGGAGAGAGAAGCAGAGTAGATCCTTGAAATTGCTCTGGGTATCTTAAAACACTACAGAAAAGAAAGAAAGGATAGGGAAAAACTGGAATGTAGAAGGAATGAAGTTGTTACGGTTTGTGTCTGAATGTCCTCCCAAAGCCTCATGAAGTCATGGGGAAGGCTTCTAGAGGTATGACTGATTCATGGTCCACTGTTGGAATTATGGATGTGATTGCTAGTTTGCATACAATGTAAAGGAGGGAAAGAGGCTGCTTGCTGCTGCTGTTTCCCCCTTTTGCTCTTGTTGCTTGTGCTGTTTTTTCCACCACCATGAGCAGTTGCCCTCGGCCATGTGCCACCTTGCCTTGGAGCCAGCTGAGTATGGACTGAAACCTCCACAAACTGTGAGGGAAATAAACCCTTCCTTCCTTAATTCTGCATGTCAGGTATTTTGTCTCAGTAACAAGGGAAAAGTAACCAAGACAGAAGTAAAGGAAGCTGACCCTAGCACTGGAACTAGAAGCTCAGTGACAGGTGACAGGTAGTTTGCAATCTCCGAGAGAGGGAAAGGAGCTTCCATGCACTAAGTGACAAGCTGCTCACATGCCTTCTACATATGTGTGTGCCACAGGCCCACTGCGATCACTGCAGGCAGGCTGTTGGATTTAGAAACTAACATTTGCTTATAGGAGAAGGAAGAGGAATACACCAGTTCTACATGAGCAGTCAAAAATGACCAAATAGTCTAGAAAAACTTGTACCATAAAAAAGAGCACAAATACCTACCAGGAAAAACACTAAAATGAAGAAGTAATATCAGCAATATATATATATCAGCAAATATATATCAGCAAGTATATATTATCTATATCTATAATCAATTTTGACCTTCCTCTGAGGCACTCTTTAAGGTTTTATGTTAAGTACAATTCCTCTTTACTCAAAAACTCACCTTTTTCTTATGAAGAGATACTTTTGGTAATATTTTGGGGAGCCAGAATTCAACAAAATAAATTTGAATTTAGCTTAGAATACATTCTATTATCAGCTAAACTAACATTCAAGTATGAGGGCAAAATAATAGCATGTGCCACCCAAAGATGCATCCTGAAAAAAATGGCTTAAAGATACATACAGCAAATGAAAATAAACTTTAAGATATGGAACCTATAAAATAGTAATAAATGAAAACTGGGTGTGGTGGTGCACACCTGTAATCCCAGCACTCGGGAGGCTGAAGCAGGAGGATTGTTGTGAGTTCGAGGCCAGCCTGGGCTACAAAGTGAGCTCAAGGCCAGCCTGAACAGCACAGCAAGACCCTGTCTCAAAAAGACAAAACAAAACAAAACAAACCAGTAATAAAATTTAATAAACCTTGATAATTACTGACCCATAAAAAGAAAACGAACAGAAATCTACAATAAAATGCTAAACAATTTCAATATGGAGGTGGTGATGGGAAGGAATTATTAAGTGAAGAATGCTACTGGAAGACAAATTGCAGATATTTATTAAGTATACTAACTGTATAGGTTTCAATACAAATGTTTCACTGGGTATTCAAATTTTCATAGTACTCGCTAGAAAAAATGTAACTGATACAACTATGACAAAAGACAACGAATCCAACATCAGTAAATGAGAAAAGCCCACACCAAAGTATGTTTATTACAAAATATGCAGTATGGTGGCAAGAATGAGTCCAGTGAAAATAATCAGCGTAATTGTTAAAAAGACAGTATTTCAGTCACTACGCTGGCAGGAAGCAGCAGGTTCAAAAGGTTCCTTAGAGTTAGCAAAGGGACTACTAGTGGAGATGAGGACAAGATTAAGGAAAGCAGATGGTGAAGCACTAAGGTCTAGTGTGGGGGAAGCCTAACGGAGCAATGACTGACAGCAGCATCCCTGGACCTGGCCCCTCAGGAAAGGAGCTACACAAAGAGCTGCAGCTTTAGGTCCAGAAGGCACATCCTGCTCCACTCTAAGGAGGCACAGGGGAGCTGCACATTGCCTTACAGCAAAGTGGAAGGCAGAGGACAAAGAAATCTAGGTCATAAAATCCAGGGACATGAGCATCCTGAATACACACAAGACAGAAAAAAGCAGAGAAGGAACTTCTGAGCAAGCAATGACAGCACTGACAGAAACACCTTATATTTTTAAAAAATTAGAATTAATTTTGCTGGGCGTGGTGGCACATGCCTGTAATCCCAGCACTCAGGAGGCTGAGGCAGGAGGATCGTTTTGAGTTTGAGACCAGCCTAGGCCACAAAGTGAGCTCAAGGCCAGCCTGAACTGCATAGTGAGACCCTGTCTCAGACAAAAAACAAAACAAAACATAAAATTAACTTTATACAAACATACATGCCACCAAAATGTTAAACAAAACATGATACAAATGTTTGTGATCAAAGAAACAGGTATGATAATAGCATTTGAGCATTCAATGCTTAAAATAGCATTTAAGTTAAAAACTGGCATAAAACTAATGACTCTGACTAAATGTGCACTATATTAAGAAGGTTTATGTATAGCTACATATGGAAATATGACAGGTGTTAAAATAGTGAGAAGTTGGAAGATACAAAAGTTAATTGTTTAATAGGTTTCTAAGAAATAAATCAAGTGGAGCAAAAAATGAAGAAGAAAGTCAAGCAAAGTTCGACATCAGGAAATTATAAATGTAGCTAAACTAGATTTGATTTTTCTCAGTACATAAAAACTTGCTGTAATTAAACACATACCTATCATTATAAAAACCACACAAACAAGCAAGCAGGAGCTACATGGCAGCAGAGAAGGCCACAGTCATCCCTGTCCCACAGACTCACCAAACAGACTTGTGCACAGCAGATAAAAGTGGAGAAAATATCCACACCAAAATGGGACGGGGGAGACACACAGATTCCTGATTCTAGCACAGCATCTTATAATCAGGAAGGAATCTGGAGCTTCCAGCTTCTTCCTGAGGACAGAAGGTTTGGACAAGGTAGAGAGTACAACAACTTTTCTGGTCTTACCCAGGGGGTTTGGCCCTCGAATCACTTGGAAGCAGCGGGGACTCAGCACTAGAGTTTCCCTGAAGCATAAATAACAATCAGGTGTTTTTCTTTAATAAAAATTATTCCATAATTGTATTTAACAGCAAAAATCTGCCTTTTTCTTTTTTTGTTATTAAGTTTACTGGTGCAATTTACATATACATAATTATGATACTCATCATAGGGAACCTGATAGATCTTCATTTCTCTTTCCTCCCCCAGACTCTCCCTTCCCTTTCACCCTTCTTCCCCTCCTTATTTGCAGAGCATCTTTTTCTAGTTTTTTCTTTTCCCTTCTTTCCCTCTCGCCCAGTTCCCCTTTCCTTTTGAACAATTTCTTTCTATTTCACAATATCTATTATACATTTTGGTTCTTATTTCCACAGGTGGTTTTGACCAAGTGAGCATTCCTGGGGCTGTAGCCACCATTGGAATCAGTTCAGCTTCCACCTCTCCCTTCACAATTTTCCAGCAGCTTCTGGGGCTACTGAGTAGCCAGCATCTCAGAACCAACAGGCAGTCCTCATGCCTGAAAGAGAGGGAGATCATTCTTCATGCTCTCTTTTCTGACTGGCTACTGTGGAAACTTCAGGGCTACAGATTCTTCCTGAAGGAGTTGTGAGACCTTTCAAACCTAACAGGAGGGTGATTACTCCTGGAACTGCTTTCTCTAGCTTGCTCCAGTAATAAACAGATTTACAGACTTTTACAGCCCAACAGATACAACATTTACAGATCCCAACTTTTACAACCTCCACCTGAAGGACTGGTTTTTAAGTCACTTGGTTCTCAGAGTTCACAAGGCTCTGAATTCCAAGATATTCCTAGATGACAGACAACAAAAGGTGACTTTTAAACATGCACACTTTCAATAATTGAACTGGGGATATAGTTCAGCAGCGCAGTACCTGCCTGGCAAGCACAAGGTCCTGAGTTCGATTCCCAGGACCAAAAAATAATAATAAATTGAACTAAAAATTCAATATATGTGGTGGATTGATAACTGGTGGCCAACTTGTAACACCCTGCTGAACTGAATCAGTGTGGTGCTAGATGTGGAAGGCCCACCTGAGGATTGTTGCCAACAAAATGAAAAGGAGAGCTGGAGAAGGAGAGGAGCTGTTGGGTGCTATTGTTCTCCCGGGCTGTTGGTTCTCCTGGAGGAGCCTGTCATGCTGGCTTTCCTGATATGAACTCAGCTATTCTCATCATCAGAGGAGCTCAGGACCTCGTTGCTGTGAATGGCTGCAGTTCACTTTGGGGGAGCTTACTTTGAGCATCACTTCCTGGCTCCAGAGGGGAAGACGGTACACTGTTCAGTCTCTTGGAGAAGCTTGTCACACTGGCTTTCCTGATACGGACATGGCTGTTTCTCATCATTAGAGGAGCTCAGGATCTTGTTGTCACTGAGGATGGTTGTGGTACTTTTCTGGGGAGCTCTGGTCTTTACTTTGTGTGTCGCTTCCTGGCTCCAGTGCAGATCCCTCAGCCTGTTAGCACAGCTTTGGCTGGCACAGACTTTCTAGCTTCCACCACTGACCTTTGGGCCTTCCCAGCACAGATCCATGAAACAGACTTGCATGAGGCATTGTCATGGGCTTTAGGTCTCCAGCTGGACTCAAGTAGGACATTGCTGTGGGATCCAGGCCCTCAGCTGGATTCTTTGGATCTTTAGTGTGAGGACTGATTTCCTGAACCCTCTTTGTATATGACTCTTTGGGTGACTATTATAGAATAATCCTATAAATTATGTGTCCTGTGTTAAATTTTTCCCCTTGCAAACCCTGACTACAACAATACAGGACTTAACAGCAGACTAGCTGGAGTAGCAGAAAGGAATAATAAACTTGAAGACAGATCATTGTAAATTATTCAATCAGAGGATCAAAATGAAAATAAGTGAAGATATATTGCAGGACTTGCACAATAGCATAAGTGGAATAATCTATGCATTATTGATGTACCAGAAGGAGAACAGAGAAAAGGGGGCAAAGGAATATTTAAAGAATTAATAGCCAAAAATTTCCCAGGCTGGGGAAAGAAAACAGAAATCTAGATCCAGGAAATCCAATGAATATCAGATAAAATGAATCCAGTAAACCCTCAGCAAAATAAATAAGCAAACTATCAAAAGCTAAAGTCACAGAGAAAATTTTGAAGGCAGCAAGGGAGAAGTGACTTGTTACATACAAGGGTACTACCATAAAACAATCAATGGATTTGTTAGCAGGCCAAAAAGGAGTGAGATACTGTATTCTAAAAACTAAAAGCAAAAAAAAAAAAGAAAACCTGCTAAACTAAGAATATGCCTGCCATTTCTGTACTCCAGAAATGAATGGAACATAACCTCTCAATTAAGAGCTAAGGGAGGGGCTGGGGATTTAGCTCAGTGGCACAGTGTCTGCCTGGCAAGCACAAGGTCATGAGTTCGATTCCTGGTACCAGAAAAAAACCAAGCGCTAAAGGAATCTACCAGCACTAGACATTTCTGGCAAGAAATGTTAAGAGGGGCTCTCCAAGATGAGAGAAAAGACACAAATCATTAACATAACACATGAAAACATAAAACTTACTGGTAAAAATAAGTGCATGGTCAAATTCAAAATATACCCTAATAGTCTATGTAAATAGATGTTACCTCTATTATGAAGGTTGAAGGAAAATTGTTAAAAACAACTGTAGTTACAATAATTTGTTAATATATTCAAATTATAGAAAGATAAATGGTGACAGTGCAACATAAAATGTGAGAATGGAGTAAAAGTGTAGAATTATTTTATGCAATGAAATCTTAAGCTTGTTATGGATAAAGATATCTTGGATATGTCTGCTGGTTATCACAAAGCCAATGTAGTAGACACATAGAAAGTAAAATGAAAAGATCCAAAGTATATTGTCACAGAAAAGTATCACAACCCCAAGGAAGACAGCTAGAAAGGAAGAAAGGAACTAAATATTTGCAAAACAACCAGAAAAAAGTTTTCAAATGGTAATAAGTTCTTACCTAATAATAGCCACGAATGGACTACACTGTCCAACAAGAGACCTAGAAAGGCTGAATTGACCTTTTAAAAAACCTACTCAAAGAGTCACATCACTGTTGAGCACACACAGATACTATAAAATGAGACAAAAGGGTCCTGACATAATGATAAAAGGCTAAGTTAAACAGAGGCTATAACAATTATGATTATGTGTTTAGTTTTGGAGAACCTAAACGTATAAAGCAGATACTAAGAGATCTAAAGGGAGAGAGAGACTATGTACAGTAATAGAGAGGGATTTCAGTTCCCCACTTTCAACAATGGATACACCATCAAGAAAGTCATTAAGGGAACATTGGAGGTGAACTGTGTTTTAGACCAAATAGAAGTGTACATTACATTCTAAGAACAACAGAATACACATTCTTCTCAAGTATATATGGAGTGTTATCCAAGAGATATCATATATGGATTAGTTTAATTTTTGTTACTATAATGAAACAGCATAAGCAACTAACTTTATGAAAAAAGAGTTTCATTGATCTTACAGTTTTGAAGGATAGAAGCTCAAGCAGCATAGTACTCGCTCTGGTGGGGGTACTCATAGACAGCAGGAGCCTTGTGGGAGAAAGAGATCACATCTTGAAACAGGAAGCCAGAGAGAAATTCAGGGGCCAGGTTTACGTATAAGCAGCTTGCTCTCACAAGTGTTCAGGGGTCCAACAGGAGCTATTTTGAAACCTTCTGAGGGAAGCTTCCCCAATGACATAAGAACATTTTAGTAGGCCCTACCTCTTCTTCTTCCCTTTTTTCTTTTCTTGTCCTTTCTATTCTTTTCCTTTTCCTTTTCCTCTTTCTTTTTATTTAGGCAGGACCTCATGAGATTGCTCAGATGGCCTGGACTTTGAATTCTTCTGTCTCTTGGCTCCCACATAGAAGGATTACACGTATATGCCACCACACCTGGCTAAGGCCCATCATTTCAAGGCTCAATCACCTCTCACACTAACATATGGGGAGGAAGATTTCAATCCATAAACCTTTAAAGGACACATTCAAACTATATTCAATCCCTAGCAACACATTAGGCAATAGACTAAGTCTGGAAAAGTTAAAGAAAATTGAAATTTAATATAAAGTATCTCTTCTGACACAATGGCATGAAATTAGCAATAAAGGAAGAAATGTTGAAAAATTTGCATTTAGTAGAAATTAAACTATCTCCTCCTGAACAATTAGTGGACCCATGAAGAAATTAAAAGAGAAATTTAAAAATATATGAAGAGAAAAATGGAATAAACCATACCAAGCTCATGGAATGCAGTCAAACCAGTTCTAAGAGGGAAGTTTATAGAAATAAATGTCTATATCAATAAAGAAGTATTCCAAATGAAGTATCCCAAAAGCATTCTCAAGGAATGAGAGAAAAACAAACCAAGCTCCAAGTCAATAGAAAGAAAAACATAATAAAGATTAGAACATAAATAAATGAAGTAGAGATAGAAAGACAATAGAGAAGATCCATAGAACTAATTATTGTTTCTTTGAGAAGATAGCCAACAAACCATAAGCCACACTAACCAAGAAGAGAAGGCTCAAATAAATAAAATCAGAAAAAGAGGATATACTAACTGATACCAGAGAAATACAAAGGATTATAATTGTATAACCTAGAACAAATGGATAATTATTCTTTATGTGAAGTCTTATGTTGTACACGCTGGTCCTGAAATCGTTGGCTCAAGCAATCTTCCTGCCTAAGCATCCTGAATAGTTTGCAAAGGCTACCATGCCTGACTGGACAAATTCTTACACACATATAACCTATGAAGACTGAACCACTATGAAGCAGAAAATCTAAATATACCAATTATGAGTAAAGGATTGAGTCAATAATTTAAAAAAATGTACCTTCAAAGAAAAGCCTAGAACCAGAGGGCTTCACTGCTGAATTCTGTCAAATATTTAAATAACTAATACTAATCTTTCTCAAGATATTTCAGAATGCTGAAGAACAAGCAATACTTCCAAATTCATTTTATGAGGTCACCACTACTCTGATGTCAAAGCTAGGCAAGGATACTGGAGGAAAAGAGAATTATAGTCTACTATCTCTGTTATGGCTGTATCTAGATGTCCCCCAAAAGCCTCATGTGGTCATAGGTGGGGCTTTTCAGAGCTGACTGGATCCAGGGCATGTGATACTGGGAATAAGAATGTGTGGTA
Organism: Chinchilla lanigera; assembly: GCF_000276665.1. Classification (NCBI taxonomy): domain Eukaryota; kingdom Metazoa; phylum Chordata; class Mammalia; order Rodentia; family Chinchillidae; genus Chinchilla; species Chinchilla lanigera. The sequence continues at coordinate 627,506 of NW_004955520.1, forward strand.
CTGAATTAGTCCACAGATAAATCAGTTTGGAGATTCCTCACAAAACTAGGACTAGAAGTCCCACTTAAGCCAGCTATTCCCCTTCTGGTATTTTCCTAGAAGAATTAAAAACATCATACTGCAGCAATATATGTGCACCCATGTCTACAGCAGCACAATTTGTCATAGCTAAATCTTGGAAACAACCCAAATGCCCATCAACTGAGGAATGGATAAAAAGATGTGGTATTTTTTATACAATGGAGTATTACTCATCTATAAAAAAGACAAACTCGAGGCTTTTATAGATAAATGGATGCAACTAGATATCATACTCATGAGTGAAATAAATTGGACCCACATGTGTAAACATCATATTCTCTCCCTAGTGTAAGAACATGAAAGAGTAAATAAAACCAAAAATGTGCAATAGATAATATGAAAGGGAAATAAATTGCTCAAAAGAAGGAACAACTGGGATGAGGGAAAGAAGAAAAAGAAAGAAACAAGGAAGGCAAAAATATATATCAATATATATATAGCTATATATCTATATAGGGATAGCTGGGCTAACTGTACTGCTGATGTCTGGTGGTTTATTGAAAGGAACAGTTAATGCTTAAATTTTTGAATATTTTGGTCAGTTATGTATGCTTATATCTGGTAATCTGAGCAACTTATTTGAAGACAAAATATGCAATATAACAACTACTGGTGAATTCCTACCATCTTGTCTAGTGAAACTCTGTATTGTCTGTAATGTTTTTTAAAGTTTTTAAAAAATTCTCTTCAATGGTTTGATCAGTCTTCCATTCTTACATCTGGTAATCTGAGCAACTTTGTTGAAGATAACAATATGTAATATAACAACCATTGTTAATTCTTATCATTTTGTTTTGAAACCCTCTATCATTTTTAATGTTCCTGTTTTGTTTATGTCTGTGGTGTTGGCATGTTGCTATTGTTCTTTTTTTCCTATTGTCTTTAAAATAAAAAATGAATTAGTCCACTGACTGGAACTAGCATAGTTCTGGGTAGCACCACCCAAAAGGCTGGTAGCCTGATGGGATAAAATGGAAAGGCATGCTGGCTGCTGCTGCTGCTACTACTGCTGCTGCTTGCTGCTCACTGCCTTCTGCATCCCCCACCATGAACTGTCCTCCGTGATGCCACTCTGCCATGCTGCCCTGCCTTGGCGTCAGCCAACTATCAGCTGAAAGCTCTACAAACTGTGAGCCTTTTCCCTTTAACTTTAGGTATTAGGTATTAGATAAACCTTTTCCCTTTAACTTTAGGTATTAGGTATTTTGTCTCAGCAATGAAAAAATAACTAAGACAATCTCTGATGAAAATAAATTAAAAGATCTTCAACACAATACTAGAAAACCACATTCAATAGCATATTAAAAGGATCATTCTCCACAATCAAATATGGTTTATCCCAGGGATACAGGGATAGCTCAACACACACAAATCGATAAATGAGATGCATCATATTAACAAAATGAAAGAAAAAACAATATGATTTTTTCAATATATGCAGAAGAAACATTTGACAACATTCAATGTCCTTTTAGGATAAAAAGCCAACAAACTGGGCATAGAAGGAATGTCCCCTACTAAAATATAGGCTGTATACAATCTCCCAGTTAATATCACACTTGCCAGTGAAAACTTCAAACATTTTCCTCTAAAATCAGGGGTATGGCCAGGCATGGTAGTGCATGCCTGTAATCCCAGCACTCAGGAGGCTGAGCCAGGAGGATTGTTGTGAGTTCGAGACGAGCCTGGGCTATAAAGTGAACTCAAAGCCAGCCTGAACTGCATAGGGAAACCCTGTCTCAAGAAGATCAAATCAAATCAAATCAAATCAAATCAAATCAAATCAGGGATATGAGAAGCACAAGCACTTCTCCAGAATTGTGGGATGAATTAAGTTCATAAACCAAGGTACCACTATATTGTGCCTCATAAATAATGTACAAGCATTTTTTGTCATTTTAAAACAATAATATAAAATATTTAAAATCTCTGCAAAATCTGAATAAACTAGATATCTTTAGTTTGATAAGGGGCATATTCCAGAAAGCTAAGCATTATGATCAAATACTAGAAGTTTTTCCAATAAAATTAGAAACAATAAAAGGGTGGTCACTCTCATCTGTATTTTTCAATATCATATAAAATTCTTTATCCAAGATATCATGGAAAGAAAATGACATTTTAAAGAACTGTAAAGAAAGACACAGGACTGCCACTATTGTCAAAGGACATGGTTTGTCTAATCAGAAAAAATTCCAATAAGCAATAATTAAAAACCTGCTTGTATTTCTTTTATAAACACCTGGATTCATTTTTTAAGGTTCTCTGCAAAGGGACAAATGTCCCTTCTCAGAGGTAAGATGACATCTGGGTCTTGTCACATCATCATGCAGATGAGACCTGGTCAAGGAGGAGCTAGCAGGGTTGTGTGCGTCAGTGACAGTCTGCTGTGTCTGGAAAGCTTTTCCAAGCTTGCAAATAATAGTAGCCTTTCTTTAAACAGAAATAAATAATTAGAAATGTAATAAAACTGTGCCAATCAAATTAGTTTCGAAAGTTCACACCCTGAGATACCTTCTTCACCATAAGCAGGTACCCATGTCAGATTACCATGTAAAAATAACATTAAAAGAAGAACAAAGCAAGTCAACAATTCCAGGAAGTAGAAGTAGAACAGATATGTAAAGTGTGAGCGGGGTCCTGACCACTAGACCCTCAAAGCAGGCAAAGATGGAGTGAGTGTTTCAGATAGACATGCACATGGATGCACACCATGCCATCTGAGTGTTGTCCACAGTCACATGCTCAAACTGATAGCTAGATTGTAAAAATGATGATTTTTCTATTTAGTCAGTGTGAATCCTCTGTCAAAACCCACTTCCTAGGGGACTTCTCTGGGTGCTTCCCACTTGAATTAGAGTGAACCAAGTTTATATATGCACTTATCCATGTGTATAGTATGTAATTTTAGTATTTCACTTTCAGACTGTACTTACTTTTTCAGCACTTCAAACATGCTTTTCTCTACATTTGCCAGCCACTGTTCTACACCATTTCTTATACGAATTTTCCTGTAATTTATTTCAAACAAAATATTACACTATTATTATGTTGTAAATATTATTTCAATTCATGTTTCAGTCCTTTGATATTTCCTGAAGACTTTCATAACACTTATGAGCCAAGGGACTGTAATTCTGTATCTTCTGTTTTTTTCTAGATTTTAACTTGGAAAATGATGCAGAAAATATTACTAGCTTTAGGAAATTCTGATGCCAAAACCACGAATATACACAATAATTAGGTTCTGTATAAAATATAAATATATATGATAGATAAATTGTATTACAAAATTCTTTTGGATTCCTCATGGAATCTTATTAAACAGCAACACTGAGCTGGGCTTTGGTGTAAGGAGGTTTGGGATAGGTGCCCTCATGGGGCTGGCAAAGCAGAGCATGGGCTTTGAAGTCCTGCCAGGGCGCTGACCACCAGCCAAGCAGAAGTTGGTACAAGCAGCAATGACAACAGCATCAACAACCCCAACTAGGAGACTTCCTTCAAGCACTGGGAAGAGAGTCAGAAGGAAGCCTAGGGCAGAGAGGAGTAATGGAGCAAAAGGGAGGTGCAAATTAGAAAGCACCCAGAGTTCAAGATTACTTTTTTTTTTTTTTTACTTTTAATTAAAACAAAAGTGAGAAGAGTATACTTTAGGGAGTAAGGAAGTGTTTACATAAATATATTATCTAAAGAAAGTGTTTGCATGAAACTTTTATGAAACATGAGAAATTTCAAAGCAGAGATTTTAAAATGAGGTTTTACAGGGTCTGAGCATCTTGTCACCATACTTGGGCAGCACAAGACCTTCTCCTTCAGCAGACAGGAGCATCCTCACAGCGGGAGGCCCAACTTCCTGCCTCCAGATCAGGACTTGCTTTATATTTTCAAAACATTTCACAAGATGAGGCTGTGAACCAGAAATAAAGGTCAGTAACGTCATAAAGTTCTGACCTAACAATGAAATAATCTGCTGAATGGAGATTAGTGCCATTACCTGTACAGACTCAGGATTTCTGCTGTCTGCTAGAATATCCAGAAGGTCAGCATTGCTGAGAAAATAAAATCTTGGGAAAATCATTCGTTTAATTTCAAGGTAATCCTGCATAGAAGCAAAAGAAATGCCATTCAGAATCTATATCAAATCATGATGTGAAGCCCATCTATCTCATTTGGCTCCACACTTAAGCACAAGAGCCACAGTGCTGAAGTGACAGTGTGCATGTGCTATCCGTTAAAAGTGTTCCAAGCTCAGTAAACGCTATGCTTAAGTTGTTAATATTTTTTAATTTTTATTTTTATTAGTCCCTGTTAGCAGTACATAATGATCACATTCCTCCTGTGGAGGAATGGCACATGTGCGTAACACATCTGAATTCTTTTTATGTCCCCTTCCCACCCTCTCCTTCCGTCTCTTGTGTTTTTAATAAATGAGAACCAAAACAGAAACGAACATAAAACACCATGTTTACACATATACACCACTTATTCCTACTACCAGCACTGGTTTCCCTTGCTTCTAGCTTCCTGCTCCCTTTGTGCATAGTTATCCACCCTCCTCATGGCGTTGCCTTGGCTTTGTCTTTCTTTGCTTTTCAGATGAGAGAGAGAGAGAGAGAGAGAGAGAGAGAGAGAGAGAGAGAGAGAGAGAGAGAGAGAGAGAGAGAGAGAGAGAAACCGACAGACAGGTACCTTTGCTTAGGCTAGGCGAAGATGCCTGCTCTGCTCCCTGCCCTCCTGCCCTTCCAGTCTCCAGTCTCCAGGCCTGAGTTCCCTGTCCAGCTTCTCTCACGTCTGTCACCCTCTGCTCACCTCCAGCCACCTCTCTCCACAGCCAGGGCTCTTGGAAAGACAGTGTCTTACCTTACTTCCCTGGCCCACTGCAGTCATTTCATACCATGCCATGGCTTGACTTCTGCCAGATTCCCTTCTTTATGCTGCGTGGGACTCTGCTGACTCTGCCCTCTTTTGTGACTACTTTAATTTCACTCCTTTTATCATTTCCCTTCTGGAGTCCTTTTGTGTCCCCTGTCCCTTTATGTTGACCCCGGTTGAGCTCCATGTGATTGCACTTCCTTGTGCCCTCTTGCACTGTGTGACACAGGCCTCTTGCTCTTCAGCTTGCTGCGCTCTGCCCTGGATTGACACACCTGGTAGGTCCCCTAACCTGCAGTGAAGCATTCCAGGACGCCCTTGACACTTGACCTGTGAGAGCACTGTGCCCTGTCTGTCACTTAGGCACACACTGTGGGCCCTTGGTTACGAGGTGGCTGCCCAGTGAGCAGTGAGCTGCTGGGTGTTCTGAGTCCCAGGGATGGAGCTGGCCAGGTGAGGGTTTATCACATGCTCAGAAAGCATCATGATTTATGATGTATGAGTTGTTTACTTCTGGAATAATCTATCTAATATTTCCAGAGTGCAGCTGACTATAGTCAGCTTGTAAGTACAAAAACTACAGACAGTAAAACTCCTGCACAGGATGACTGCACCTAATTACTCCCTGAAAGGGACTGTGAGCTTTAGATTTCACTGTGAACAAAAATCTCCATGCCCATCTCCTCCTCCAGCTCCTGTTGTTGTGGATGACTGTCCTCCACATTGTCGGTCAGGTCAGAAACCAAGGCACAACCTGGGCCCCGATGCTACTGGCTGCACCTTCTATCATCTTCCCATCCTGCTCTCGGAGCAGCCCAGTATTTCTAGGCTTTTAACTGGATTTTTAATATCCATTCTCACTGCCTATCCTGGTATGAATGTGGGGTTAGTTTCACAGGGCTTAGTGTGTTGGAACTCAATCCTCATTGTGAGGGGTAGAAACTTGATCTGATGTGGTGTTCAGAGGCGACCAGAATTAAAGCTCTCAGATAGTTATCAGGATTAAAGGTGTCTGGGTGTCCCCGGACCTGCCCAGTGGGAAGACTGCACCATATGCAGCCCCACAGTTTCAGGCCAGAGCCATCAGCTAAAATCAACGTTCTTTCATGTATTTTACTAGAGTAGTGATAAATAGATCAACTCACTGCCCCTACTCTGGCATGAATATGTTTGTCACCTCTGAGGCTCAAGCTGAAATTTGATTAGACATCACAGTGGGGAGAGGTAGTGACACCTTTAAGAGGTCTCTGGGCTCTGCTCTTCTGCTGAAGGGACTGGTGTGGTAGGTGGGGCAGATCAGTCCTCAAGGGACAACAGAACGAGGGGCACCTGGAGCAAGCTCCTGGCAAGCAAAGCTTCCCCAGGTGTGCATCCTGCCTCTGCCCCCATCGTTGGGAAACCCAGCCCAGCAGGCTCCAGCCAGGAGCTTCACCAGGCTACAGGACTCTAGCCACCCCCCCCACCCCACCTACCAAGAGCCAGAGCAAACTCCTCTCCATTTAAATGACCTAATCTTGGGTGTTTTCCTAGTGCAAAAGAAAACAAATCACAACAGTGTCCAACCCATACTCTGGTCTTTAGAGAGACATTTCTGAATTAAATTATTTCACCTTCCTACCTAAAATCCTTCAGTGGCTGCTCATAAAAGTCAAGGTCTGGCAATAGTCAAGGCCCTTCTCTTACCATCTCGAGCTCCCTGGAGAACCTCGACTCTCACTGCTTCCCAAAAGGTTTGCGCTGCACACTGCCTCCCACCCACCCACTCTGTTCCATTTCACACAGCTGGGACAAGGTCCTGTTGAGCTACAGTTTCTCCAGCTGGGCCATGCTACCAAAACTATCATAGCATTGCAATATCTCTTCACTTTTTTACTGAAAGAGATGGAAAGATGACTTCTACCTTTGTGGTCCAGGCGGATAACAGTAATGCCTGGTACAAAGTAGGTGGTCAATGCACAAATAAATAAAAAAGTACTGGTTTGTGATGACCCTCAATAATGGATCCTCAGTTCAGGGTGTGCTAGAAATATCTGGAAGGCTTATCTCAATGATTGCTTAGTAAACTAACTTTTTTTTTTTTTTTTTTTTTTTGAGACAGGATCTCACTCTGTAATTCAGGCTGGTTTTGAATTCATTATGTCCCAACCAAGAAAGAGAACTACAGACCAACCTCCCTAATGAATATAAATGTGAAAATAAAATACTAACAAATAGAATGCAGCAAATCATCAAGAAAATCATACACCATGACCAAATCGGATTCATTCCAGGAATGCAGGAATGGTTCAACATTCACAAATCAATTAATGTTATACACCATATCAATAGAGCCAAAGGCAAAAGCCATATGATCATCTCAATAGATGCAGAAAAAGCTTTCGACAAAGTCCAACATGCATTCATGATAAAAACTCTACAGAAAATAGGAATAGATGGTCTCAACCTGATCAAACTCTACAGAAAATAGGAATAGATGGTCTCAACCTGATCAAAGCCATCTATGACAAACCAACAGCCAACATCATACTAACTGGACAAAAACTGAAAGGTCTTACTTTAAAATCAGGAACAAGGCAAGGATGTCCACTGTCACCACTCCTGTTCAGTATAGTTCTGGAATCTTAGCCAGAGCAATTAGACAAGAGAGAGAAATAAAAGGAATAAAGATAGGAAAGGAAGAAGTAAAACTATCACTATTTGCAGATGACGTGATACTTTATGTGGAAGACTCCAAAAACTCCACAAGAAGACTCCTTGAATTAATCAACAAATTCAGCAGTGTAGCTGGATACAAAGTCAACACCCAGAAATCGATAGCATTCCTATACACAAACAACAAACAGACTGAGACAGAAATTAAGGAAACCATACCTTTCACAATAGCATCCAAGAAACTGAAATATTTAGTAATCAAACAAAAGAAGTAAAAGATCTATTCAATGAAAACTACAGTACTCTAAAGAGATCAAAGAGGATTTCAGTAAATGGAAAAATATTTGTTGTTCATGGATAGGAAGAACCAACTTTGTGAAAATGGCCATACTACCAAAATTGTTGTACAAATTCAATGCAATTCCCATTCAACTACCATTAACATACCTCACAGATCTTGAGAAAACATTCCTTAAATTCACCTGGAGACAAAAGAGACCCACAATAGCAAAAGCAGTCCTGGGCAACAAGGACAAGTCAGGTGGAATCACAATCCCTGACCTGAAATTATACTACAAAGCTACTGTCATAAAATCAACCTGGTACTCGCTAAAAAACAGGCCTGAGGATCAATGGAACAGACTGGAAGAAACAGCCACAACCAAAAACACATTCAGCCACCTAATCTTTGATAAAGGGGCCAAACAAACTCACTGGAAGAACAATAGCCTCTTTAATAAATGGTGCTGGAAAAATTGGCTTGCCATCTGCCAAAGACTGAAAATAGACCCAAGTCTATCACCATGCACCAAACTCAAGTCAAAATGGATCACAGACCTCAATATTAAACCAGAAACACTAAATCTATTGGAAGAGAAAGTAGGTAAAACCTTGAAGACATAGGGGTAGGCAGAGAGTTCATGAACAAAAACCAAACTGCCCATGAAATACTTCAAAGAATCAACAACTGGGATCTCATCCTACTGAAAAGTTTCTGCACATCTAAAGAAATCACCAGCATAGTAAAAAGAAAACCCACAAATTGGGAAAAACTTTTAGCTGACTGTCCCTCAGACAAAGGTCTTCTATCTAGAACATACAAAGAATTAAAAAACATCAGCCCCCCCAAATTCAAAGACCCAATTCAAAAATGGGCAGCTGTCATAAAATCATAAGTGTGTATTCATAAGCTACTGTCATAAAATCAACCTGAATACACACTTCTCAGATAAAGAAATACAAATGGAAAATAAATACATGAGAAAGTGTTCAACATCATTAATCATTCAAGAAATGTAAATTAAAACAACACTGAGATGTCACCTTACCCAAGAAATCAACCAATAACAAATGCTGGCGGGGCTGTGGAGAAATAGAAACTCTTCTCCACTGCTGGTGGGGATGCAGACTGATGAAACCACTGTGGAAATCAGTTTGGAGACTCCTTAGCAAAATAGGTTTAGAGGGCCCTTTCAACCCAGCTATTCCCTTTCTGGGTATTTTCCCAGAAGATCTAAAAATGTCGTATCACAGCGATATATGTGAACCCATGTTCATAGCAGTGCAATTTGTAATTGCTAAACTGTGGAAACAACCCAAATGTTCATCCGCTGAGGATTGGACAAAAAAATTGTGGTACTTTTATATAATGGAATATTACCCAGCTATAAAGAAAGATAAACTCAAGGCTTTTATAGATAAATGGTCACAACTAGAGACACATGGGTATGAGGTCATAACTCATACCCATAAGTGAAATAAATCAGACCGGCATGTGTAAGAATCGTATTGTCTCACTAGTGTAAGACCTGAAAGAGTGAATAAACACTAGGAGGTATGATAGACATTGTGAAACAAAAGGAAAATGCTCAAAAGTAAAGGGCACCTGGGATGTGGGAAAAGTGAGGGAAAAGGGAAATTATGTAACTATGTATATACAGGATAACTAACGTAGTTGTACTACTATCTCCTATTGCTCTACAGAAAGGAACAGTTAAAGATTACTTGTTTGATCAATCTTGTATGTCTTTTTTTGAAAAACTACTTTGAAGATATCAATAAGTAATACAACAACCATTGTTAATTTCCTACAACTTCGTAACTTGGTTTTGTTTGTATTGTTCTTATGTTATTTTGTAAATGGATGTCCGTTTGTTAGTAAGTTTTCCTTTTATTTCTTAAAATAAAAATAAATAAATAAATAAATTCATTATGCAGCCCAGACCAGCCTCAAACTCTTGGCAATCCTCATGCCTTAGCCTCCTGAGTGCTGGGATTACAGGCGTGTGCCAACACGACCAGCTCAAAACTGATTATTTTTAATCACATCTCTGGATGCAGCTCCTTCTGCCTGCCCAGAGCATGGATTTACAGAGACTACCAAAGCTCTCCAGAGGGTCCTCATATCACTGCCACTCTGTTCAACAAGGGACAGCAATGGATGCCTGGAAAAAACCTTGGCTCATAAGGTGATGTGAATATGAGCACCACAAATCTTCAACAGTAGAACCCAGTGTCTAGATGATAATTTCATGTTCTGACAGTGTAAAATATATGGAATCGTAATTTAATTTATATAACCTACTTCAACTTTCGCTCAATTTAATGAGATTAGAGCAAGTCAGCAACCAAAGTACTTTCTTTGTGCCTGCTCTTGACAGTATCTCAATAGGACAAATCCCTCAAGGGAGCGACTTAAAGATAAGGGAACCTAGGCACTTAGAAGCTTGGTATTTTTTCTGTCATTTAGATCAGTCCATCCATTTTTTCCTCTTCATTGTTTTCATTAATGCAATAGGTAATGAGAGCTGGGAAAATTGTTGACAGAGTACAGAAAAACATCTGTGCTGGAATTAGTTTCTGTATTGTATTACATTAGTTCTATAGAATTAAATGAGTCTCCACTTTAAGATTGTATTGCTTCACCTCGAGACTTTTCTTTATGTGTTCAAGATGTATATTGCAATTTTGTAGAATTTCAAGTACTCCTGCAGAAGTGGTTATTCGCAAAGCATCCAGTTTGTTTCGTACTTTTGACATTATTTCTTTCCATATGGAGATCACGTGAAAGAACAGTTTTGTTTCTGCAGGGAGCTGCCTTTAGAAATAAAATGAGATGTCACTGTTTTGCACAGGTAAAATGTATAATCTAAATACATTTGTCATAGAACATTGTTGAGTTTAGAAAATAATTTTGATGTTTTATTTTTCTTGACCAGTTATTAATTAAGGATACTTTTGAAGTATATGTTATGTACAAGAACATAAGGAAAACTAAGGTAGATTAGACATACACCTATCATTTAATAAGATTGCATTTACAGTATGGTGAAAAAGAAAAATTCTACAAAAAAAAAGCTAAGTAATTTGTGTCATAACAAAGGGTGGTATGCTATAGTTTGGATCTGAAATGTCCCCAAGTCCTGTGTGCTAAAGCCTCATTCTCCATCTGTGGTATTAGAGGAAGATAGGGGAAACTTTAGTGGGGACTGGTGGAAGGAAAGGGGTCATTAGGAGGCCTTAAGGGGGTAGTGGGACTCTGGCCAGCATCCTCTCCCTGCTTCCTGGCCACATGAAGTGAATGGGCCATGCTCTTTGCCTTGACACAGGCCAAAAACAGGGCCAAGTGACCCTGGACTGGAGACTTTGAAACAATGAGTGAAAATACACTTCACCCCTTACATGTTCCCTAGTCATAGTGGTGGAAATTCGTTAACACAAAGGGCTACTCAAATTCTAGAGAAGCAGTGGGGTCTGAAGGGAACTTTTGGAGAAGCTGTGTGATTTGGGTTTTAAAGTAGTACAGGTTTGATGTGGGGTGAAGACAGAGAGGACCTCAGTTGTTGAGCAAGAGTGCAGAGATGGATACAAGATCAAATTCGTTGATGATTATCCAATCTTAGAGGATAAGGACATTTAAGGCAGGTATCAGTCTTGGTATAGAAATTTCCTTTATAGAATACTATCATTATTTTTACCACTTGGAAAAGGAAGCAGAATGCCTTGTAGCATGATAATCCATTGATTTATTGGTATGAGCTATTTTTCTCCTGCTGCTGAAGTTGAATAAGGAAAGTATTTTCAAAAGTTACAAAAGTCGACCTTTGTCGTTTTCTCTGCTCACCTAGCCTCATCCCATCTTAGTCCAACCAGGTTCAAGGTCTTTGGGGGTTAGAAGTTGAACTGGAGAAGAAATTCAAGGGAAAGCCTTTCTTTTTTTTCATTTAGATGGGGTTATTTTTCATCTTGTTTTGCTTACTGAATGTGCTCTGGTGTGGCAGTCATCTATGTGAATACCTCTAGGGTTCTGGAGTGCCCTGGACAGGGTCTTCTGTGTTCACCATCCCTGGCTCTTCTGGGCTGGACTTCTATGTGGTGTGCTTCTGGGATTTCCGATTCTGGGTGGAACCTTCTCTTGCAACTCCATGATCTAAATCAGGATATCTCACCTTCCTCAGCACTGTCGACATTTTAGACCAGGTAACTCTTTGGGGGTTGGTGGGGTTTGTGCATTGTATTTAACCGCATCTCTGGCTAGCAGCATCTACCCACTAGATGTCAGTAGAGTCCTCTTGGTTGTGACAACTAAAAATGTTCCCAGACAGTAAAATGTCCACAAAGAACAAAAATCACTCTTGTTTAGAACCAGCAGTCTTTTTTTCTGCTCTTCTTTTCCTGTAATTAAAAGCTGCTTGGAATTCTCCAGCGAGGAGGCAAACCCTATTTCTAATGCCTTATGCACCAGGGATCTCAAGAGCCTGCTCACCCTTGTCCTAATCCAACTTGGCTTTGGAGCTTAGAAGTTTCTGCAGCTCAGCAAGACCCTACCAAGAGGCAGCACCTCCCGGGTTTGGAGTGCAGTGAAGGCACCGCATCCTCTACTCTCACAGGTTCTCTTTACAGAATCCTTCCCTCTGATGGATCTCTTGTTTCTTCTTTTCTCATATTTTTCCCACAGGTACCCATCACTCTTTTGGCACTCTGGAAAGGAAGGCCACAACTAACCTGTATTTTCCTGTTTTTATGCTAACTGTAATATACTATTTATGTTAATACTCCAGCATCTCCAATTTCAATTTAACACTTCCTTTTCAACTTCAGCAAATTTTGTAAAGGAACAACCCAGTGATATTTCAAACACCTTTACCTAGGAGTCTGATCTTTACACTAATGAGAAACTAGTAAAGAATGTAGTGTTAAAGATTGAATTTAATGCTCAAAGTTGTGGCAGCCATAGAGGGTGTTTCACCTCTGAAGACCCTCAGAACAGCTATTGGTTAACAGAAGAGGAGAGAGAATGGCAAGCACAGAGCTTGACTCCTTAGTAGGCTGCTCAGAATGCCTATGGGTTAACAGAAGAGGAGACACCAGGCACTGGTGTGATGAAACTACACTGTGTAACAAAAATGAACATTGTTCCCTACAAAGCAGTACTCCCTATGTAGACAGTTCTCTTTTGTTAACTTCCAGTGGCTCCCTCCAAATAAAACGAAGTATTTAACCTGATATTGAAGGTTTCCCACCACTCTGCTAGACCTTTCAAGTATACACCCCATGATTTCTTACCCTATCTCAGAGTGGCTCTTATATTAGCTTTTATGATTTATTGTCAGTAGTTTAAATTCTGCCTACATAACTCATTTGTCTCAAGCACTCCGAAGACCATTTACTTAAAAAAGTCTGAAGCCAGTTAATTTGAATGCTATGAATCAAAGGAAAATATGGAATTTTAATAACTGCAAAGGCCTTCTATTCTTCCATCTCTATTCGGTCTGCCCACTGCAAGAAAGTCTTAATGTATAAGTGCTGCTACAATTACTATTCACATCAAAACCACACTAATATTCCAGGACTATGGAGACATATAATGTTGTTGCTTTAGGACTATAATGATATACCTGACACTTCTTTCTGAATTTTTTTCTATTTTTATATCAAGAATTGAGAAATAAGGTTTTTAATAAAAAGATGTTTATAAACTTTTATGAAAGAAAAAATGATTCAACAAATTATACATCTATGTTTGTAGGTAGGATAGTTCATTAAAGAAATGACTTCTCACGGATTGCAGAAACTAAATCTCCACTGTGCAGTATTTTTAAAAACCTGTGCATTGTATATTTTGATTGTTTTTACCTTTTTATTTCTAATGAATGAAAGATTGGTTCAAGATAAAGCCAAGTTCTTTGACAATTCATCCATTCCTCAAGGGTATAAGAGAAGAGACTTAAATTTTGATCCCATTCATTCACAAGCTCCTACAATGATAAAAACACTCCTGAAAATCTAAATATATGAAATTATAAGAATTGTATAAATAAAACAAAGACAAAAATTGATTGCCAGTTATTGGCATACAAAAATTAATAGAGGAACACATAACTGAATATAAATCTAATTTATTTTGTTTTGAAGAGTCCTATTTATCCAATTTTCTCTCTTATATATGATAAATGACTTTTTGTAAAAGACTTGAGTAACCCACACGTGTGTGTAGACATATGAATGTCTCCCACACAACACTTATTTCCTGTCACAGAAGAAATATAACCAGGAGTTTGGTTTGTATATTATTTTACTTCTTTCTTTGAGCATTTTTGCATACATGTACATTTTCATGTAATGTCTTTAGTAGTTTACCTAAATGGATCCATACAATACACATTTTTATGTAACTTGCTTTTCAAAAGCCAATAAAGTCTTCTAGAGAGGTTTTCTGTCAGTGATAAGAGTTTCATCTTTTAAATGATTTCAGAAATTTCACTGTATAGATCTTTCCCCAACTAGTTTGTTAAAATAATGAGGAAATGATTAAAACTCAACTATTAAAACATTTATTTATAAACAAAAAGACTGGCCCTTCTTCTCACTGGATCCTCAAGGGAAACTGCTTGCAATTCATTTGTGTTTGTCTTCTGGTTACCACCACATTTCTTTCTTTTACAACTTTATATTTTCGTAGCTATATTAAGATATAATCCCCCTTCCCCTGCCTGCCTTTTTCCTTCCTTCCTTCCTTCCTTCCTTCCTTCCTTCCTTCCTTCCTTCCTTCCTTCTTTCCTTCCTTCTTTCTTTCCTTCCTTCCTTCTTCCTTTCCTCCCTTCTCCTCCTTCCTTCCTTCCTTTCCTTTCCCTTCCTTCCTTTCCTCTTTCCTTTCTTCCTTCTTTTCCTTTCTTTCTTTCTTCTTTCTTTTTCTCTTTCTTCCTTTCCTTTTCTTTCTTTCTCTGACAGGATCTTGCTAAGTTGCCCAGGCTGGCTTTGAAATTGCAATCTTCCTGCCTCAGTCTCCTGGACAGCTGGAATTACAGGAGTGCACTGCCATGCCTGGCATGAAGTGTAATTATAATTTCATAAGTTCTGACACAGTAGCAACCTTGAAAGGTACTCCTGCCCTGCTGTGATTCCCTCCTAGTTCTACCCACTCTCACCTCTGACAAACCCTAATCTGCTTTTGAAGCTGCAGATTCATTTCCATTTTTCTAGAACTTCATATGTGAGATTACATAATATATGTTCTGTTTGGTCTGACTTCTTCCATTTGGCCTAATTATTATGAGATTCATTCATATTGTGACATACATCAATAATTTATTTTCTTTTTACTGCATAGCAGTATCCCACTGTTTACTTACAGAAAGTGTGATCAAAATACAGAAAGCTTATTTACTTGTGGTACTATGGTTGAACCCAGGACCTTCAAATTGAGTTACATATCTATCCGTTTTAAAACTTTATTTTGAGACAGGGTATTGGTGGCTGGGCTCAAACTTCTCATCCTCCTGCCTTAGCTTCTCAAAATACTGGGATTACAAGTATGTACTATCACACCCAGACACTTTTAAAGTTAATTTTTCAACTGTTCAGTGCCAGTATATCAAACACAGTTGGTTTTTGTATACTAAGTGTATATCTTGGAAATTTGCTAAAATAAGTTTATGTACTTTTTTAATGACCTTATGGGATGTTTGATAGGTAGTCAGGTCATCTGAACAAAAATGTTTTCCTCCTTCGTTTTCACCTGGTTGACTCTCATTTTATACTCTTTCTTGACTTCAGCGGCTCGAGCCTCCAGGACACATTGAGTAGAGCTGGGAAGAGGGCATCCTTGCTGTCCATCCTAGAGAAGGAGTGTCCAGTCTCCCCCACTAAGGGTGATGGCAAGTGTGCTTTTCATAGATGTCTTTTATCAGGCTCTTTTCTCGTCCCAATTTGTTGAGAGTTTTAAAATGAGAAATGGATGTTTTTACAGTTATTTTCTCGGTGTATTCTAAGAAGATCATATAGTTCTTCTTTTTAAGTTTATAACAATGAATCACATTAATCGACTTTATTAACATTAATCTTGCATTTTTCAAGTATATATATTCGAAAGACTTTGTTTAGAATTTTCACTTCTGTATTCAAAAGAGCTATTGGTCTATGTTTTTCTTATGTCTTTCTCTGCTTTGGTATCAGGATAATGCTGGCCTCAAAATGCATTAGAAAGGATTTCTCTCTCCAGATTTTTCTGGAAGAATCGGTGTAGGACTGGTGTTTCTTCCTTAAACATTCTGTACAAGCCACCTGGACCTTGACTATTCCTTATGGGAAGGTGTTTACCATTTCAGTATCTTTAATACCTTAGGGCTATTTCAGAGTCTAATTTTTAAAACTTGAGCTTTAGTAACTTGGATTTTCTAAGGAATTTGTTCATTTCATCTAAGCTGTTGATGTACTGATTTACAGTTGCTCTTAATAGTCCCTTGTTATATGACACCTACAGAATCCATGGTGATATAACTCCTTTTGTTCCAGACACTGTCACTGTATATATCCTACTGCTTTTGAGCAACTGATTATGATATTTGTGTGTTTGAATGTGAACTTCTTAGCTCTATGGCTTTATAGTTTTTGATACATTTGAAAATGCTGGTCATTATTTTTTTCCAATTGTTTTTCCCACTTATTTCTCTTCTAGAAGGACTCTGGCTATCTATTGAGATTGCCTGAAATTTTCTCACAGATCATTGATGCTTTTATCGTTTTTAAAATTCTCTTTTCTCCTTATTTCACTTTCTATAGTTTCTAATGTTATGTCTGTTAAATTAACCAATATTTTCTCCTGCAATGTTTAGTCTGCTATTAATATTTTTCATCTCAGGAACTGAATGTTTTGTTTCTTTGAGACAAGGTCTTGCTATGTAGTTCAGGTTGGCCTTGAACTCACTATGTAGCCTAAGCTGGACTCGAACTCATGGCGATCCTCCTGCCTTAGCTCTCAATTGCTGAAATTACAGGTGTGCACCACCATGCCTGGCTAGAAATTGTTTTTAATCTCTAGAAGTCTGACTTTTAAAAAAATCTACAGTATCTCTAACTTTTTATCCTATGAAAAATATGTATAAATCTTTCAATATCCCTGTTTCTAATTTTAATTCTGGGTCAGTTCTGGGTAACTTTTTTTTTTTTTTTTTTTTTTTTTTTTTTTTT
>NW_004955520.1:644718-650531 GCF_000276665.1 Chinchilla lanigera
TTTTTTGGTTTTTCTCCGGTACCGGGAACCGAACTCACGACCTTGCGCTTGCCAGGCAGGCGCTTTTGCCGCTGAGCTAAATCCCCAGCCCCCCATTATAGTCTTTATTTTTGTTTCTGTTTGCATATCTGATTATCTTTGGTTGGGTCCTAGACATTATGAATTTTACCGTATTGGTACTCAATAATGTTATATTCCTATAAATAGTCTGAAGCTCTTTTCTGGGTACCATTAAATTACTGAGAAATAGTTTCATTATTCTGGGGTTTGCTTTTAAGATTTGATAGTGAGCAGAATTTAGTTGAGGGCTAATTATTTTGTGTTCTGAGGCAAAACTGGAGCCATCCAGCTAATGCTGATGAATCACGAGGTTCTTCACTGTGGGTGGTAGACATAGGCACTGATCTCATTAGTCCCTCTAAACCCTTTAAGTGGCTACTTCCCTGGCCTCTAGTGGTCTCCTCATATCCATGTGCCTTTGGGGCACTTGAGTGGAGACTGTACACAGACCTTTTGAGTCTCTCTGCACCATTCTCCTCTCTGATGCTTAGTCTTGCAAGCGCTAGTTTCATTTGATTCTACAGACTCTCAGTAGCATCTCATGCTAGGGAACCTGCCAGGCTTCTCCCCCTGGTGAAGTCTCAAAATGAATGCCATAGGTTGGTGCAACCACAGGATTTACTTTGTTTCTTTCTCATATCTCAGACATCCTTGTACTTTGTTCCTTTGTGTGCAGTGTTCTCAAAACCACTGTTTCATATATTTTATCTGGTTTGCTTTGGGTGCTTGGGCAAGATGGAGAATGTGTCCCCTATATTCCATCTTGCTTGAAAGCAGAAGTCTTGTGTGTGTGTGTGTGTGTGTGTGTGTGTGTGTGTGTGTGTGAGATCTATTCTCTTGAATGCTTAATTGTGCTTAATTTATTACTTGAATGTGCTTAATTTATTAGTCCTTGAATGTGCTTAATTTATTACTAAATTCATTTTTTAAATAAAGTATTTAATGTTCTAAATATTCATTTTCATAGGGCTCTAGCAAATGGTGACAACGTTTAAGATATGATTCTCTCCTTGTTGCTTATTTCTAAATTTTAAAAATTTGGATTATATTTTCTATATATTCATTTAAAATTTTTCGTTTTTGTGTGTCTGGTTTTATTTGCCTTTTTGCTGTTTTCCTGCTATTCATAATCTTGTTGGTTATCTCTTTATTGTAACTTACGAGATTCTTTTCTCTATGATCCACGTTTTCCTGGTGTTTTTATGTATGTAAATAATACGAATTTTTGTTGAGTACATACTTGTCTGTAACCCTTCATATATCACTGTCAATATATTTATATACTTGCATATGATTGGTTATATTAATTTGCTATTGAACATCTGCATACTACCACATATCTTGCTGAGTTTCCTAAAGTTTAAAATGATCTTTACATCTGCCACTGGGTGGAGGGCTGCACACTGGGAAATCACCAGGGCACACTCAACACTGCTGGAATAGTCAGGCTTTGTGGGGTCATATTTTTATATAATCTAAATTTACCAGGATTGTGTGAGGCATGCTTTTATAGGATGTAAATTTATCTTCTCTGTCCAAATTAAACTTTCTGACATTTCCCCATGAACAATTAATATTCTCATAAAATGTTTAGTATTCAAACTATTAAATATTCAATCTCACTTCTATATAAGAACATAAAAGATTTTTATAATTCAAAAGCAAAAGTAAAATTGTAGAATGTAAAATGTTAATGTGACAAACTGTAGAAAATTAAAACAATTTTCCTTTGCCATAGTATTTACCTTAAAGGGCCCAAGATAAGAAGATACTTTAATTGTTGCAAGCATGACTTGAGACTCTTCTAACTGAGCTAATACATCATCTACGGATGAAATTATTAGGACAGAGTACATCTCTGTATGATGAAGGACCAGATGTAAAGGCGTCGTGTTCCAAAGATCGATAATCTTAAACAGCATTTTTTCAAGAGCAGCTTCATTACTTGCTGAAGTTGATACTTCATTTATTTCATGTTCATACTGAAACATCTAAAGTGAGCAAATTATTCTTTGATAGCCAGTGGAACAAATAACTCCTGAAATACTTAAAATGGAAGATTTAAATGCGTGTTTTAGAAAGTATACCAGAGGACCTGGAAATCTGATTCTCTGTAGGTTTATATCCTGACCTGAGACTCCATGGCCAACTTTTGTGACATAAGCCTCAGCTTTTAATCATCCTATTTCACATTCTTCACACTTAATAAAAATTTGTAATTTTCCTTTTATTCTAGTCAAGAAGAATATATACCTTCTATATATGTGCAAATGGTATTATTTCTTTTAGCATGCTTTCCTCTGCACTGATACAAAATTATTTTGTGACATGCTTCTTATCTCATAACTCTTGGAGTATATTCATCTAAGAGAATGAAGCTCTGATAGACCCAGACTTCTGTGGCTTTCCTTTCTCTGCTACATCTCCCTTAGGATAAGTGTCCCTTAGAACACACCAGTAGAGCACACATAGCCCTTCTTCCTTTGTGCACTGTTAGTCCCCACAGCATAAGTGATGAGTCACTGGTATAAAATTTTCAGGTTCACTCACCATAGTACAGGTATTCAGGCAGGTCTTCATCTCTACCTCTTTGAATTAACTGGCTGGGCTGACTGTTTTTATCACTAGTTAAGAATAAGAATCCACCACTAAAATCCTGTGTTACCTCTATGGGGCTAAATATGATGCCTAATCTCTGTGCTGTGGTAATGCAGCTAGGTGGGGGTCTATGAACCATATGACTAGTTTTCATCACTCTTGAGTATCCATCTGCCACTGTCAGCTAAGAATGGCACATTCAGCTCATTGCTTATGGCCATAAGCAACAGCTTTGAAAAGCCATGGGACTCTCCAAAAGCTTGATGCTGAACAAAGAACTTTGTGCCTAATGCTAGCACTCTGAGGTTATTAAAAATGAAATCCAGAAATCCAGACACTGGTAATGTGCAAAGCAAAAGTTCAGCCAAATGAGTCTAGCTCTCTCAGGTCTTTACAGTCAAACTTTGCAATCTGATTGACAAGTAGTCGTACCTTCCAATTATTGGAAGATCTGAGTGGTTTCAGATGCATCTTAATGCCTACAATGAATTATCTACTCCTGTTATAAATACCAAAGATTTCTAAAGTGCAGATGATCAACCACACAGTGATGAAGTTCATTTACACACACCACTGGCTACTGCCTCTTATTTACCCAATGACTTGCTGTCCATATGATAGGGTTTCAGAACCTGTACAACACTGTGGACAAAATGGTTATTATATAATGGTAAGACACAATAATTTATTACCTGAATAAATGTATAAATCATTTTTCACAGCATTTGAGCATATCATGGAAAGTCTTGCAGCTTGGCCATGTTCTCTGGATCAACCCCCAAAAATGTAAGTTTAGTGATTAAAGGGTGAGTTTGTGGTCCAAATCCTGTCCATCTAGGCACATACACTATACTGGATAAGTTCTCATATTTCTACAAGATGACCAGCACCATCCAGGACCTCTTAGAGCTCACTCAAGATTACCAGGAGATTGCTTCTTCATCTCCTCTGCCCATTGCTATAACTAACTTCAAGAGGAAGGTATGTGCCTCAAGCTCCTCGCTATAGTACTTTAGAGCTGAAGACCTTGTTTATTTTTTTCAGATGGAATGCTAATTTGAATAAACTCACTGTTGGCATTAATCCTTATATTCTGAAATTATCTAGATTGTCTGCTGAGTTCCACTCCGGCACACAGACCAGATAGGAGACTCTGCTAACAGTCCAGGAACATATGAAAGATTTACCTAGGATAAAGAGTAGAATAGTAAGAGACAATTCAGAAATTACATCACAGTTTTCAGCATAAACAAGAATGGAAGAATGGAGACACCATTAACTGAAAGGGGGAAGCAAAAGAGTAGAACTGGGGAGAAGGAGGCTGAAAAGTAAGCTCTTTTGACATGTTAATTGTGAGATATCTCAGACATGTAAGTGGAAATGCTGAACAGGAAATTGGATATGAGTCCAGAGTTCAGGAGAGAGGTTGAGATTAGGGGAAATATAAAATAACCTGACCTAAACCCTCAACTAAAGTTGTCTTTGAAAATTATTCTTTTTAAATTCTTTAAAAATATTTCCCATGCTCTTCATTACAACAGAATTATATGCACTAGATATCTTTTGATTAAATTAAATATGGTCAAAACATTACACATAAATGAATTCTCAGGCAGGAAAATAGAAAACTTTTAACCATGAAAAACACTAGAAAAATTATATAACATAAATTTTGTGGCAAATCAGATTGATGCTAAGAAGGCATTTTAAATATAATACCAAGTTGTTGGCAGGGCTATCTTAACATGCTCTTAAAATTTTTTTCACTTTATTTAGAATGCGACCCAATAATTTTGATTTTTCCATTTCTATGAAATGTTGCCTCTATAAGTAGTAGCACTGTTAAATAATGAAATTTGTCACATATGAAACTAGTATTACTATTTTATTTTTATTCTTATTTTAATTTTTTTTTTATTTTTTAGTGTAACTATTTTCTAACCACCTAGATAGTAACTGCATAATAGTCTGTGTTCTACCTCTAATTAAACACAACCTCCTACCACCTGTTAACTACTAATGTGCTCTTACTTTCCCAGATACTCCCCATACAATTTTCTGATTCCTATTCTTAGTCAGTTTACTTGCCTACTTAAAATGGCCCCTCTACAATTTCAGTCTGTTCTTCCACACTATGTTTATGTACCTTGAGGGCTAGAAGACTGTCCACTGTACAGTTTATGTCAAGGGAAACTGTCTTTCCCATGATCTCCTGCAGCGCCTCCCAGTGCCTTGGTTTGAGACAGGGGTTTCCCAGTGCTATGATGATGGGCAGCTCTCGCTTAAAATCTGTCACTGATTGCTTAAGATTCATTACCATGTCGTTTTTAGGCAAACCTATAAACAACAATGAACCAGTAAGTTTACAGTATATTCATATTTTTAACCAAACTAATTTTTAAAATAAGATTTTCTAAATTTGAAAATTAATGTAATACTAGTTTTTAACCTATTAGTTTACATTATAATATAAAATAAGGAGCTTTATTAATATCACTCTTCCTTACAAATCTACTAGGGATTTAAACACAGAAAAATAGTTATCAGACTAATAACTGAAACCAAAGACTATCAGAGCCAAGGTATCCTGGAAAGTATGGTACAGGGGTTGTCAGCTCCCATACAGCTTCCCAGATTTTCACTAAAAAGACAGATATGCAGACAGATGGCACACACATATACATTCAGAACACTGGTGTAGGTTGAAGGTTTTAAATTTTTCCTAAGTTGGGAAGAGTATCAAGAGAAAAAATCTACCATCACTATCATTTCACAAATATTTTAACCACCAAATATAGGAAATGTAGATGACAGCTCTGCCATATACCATCATTACTCTGTGTATTTAAAAACCATAGAGGAACAGGACTCAAAATCTGAATGGGTGAAGGTTCAACCCTTATTACCCCTCACTCAAAAATGAGAGAGACAGGAAAAAAAAGTCACTTCCAGGTTTGTCTCTGCTGTAAACAGTGTGTGGAGCCAGCATCCTGATCCATGTTGATTTATCCCAGCAAGCCTGCCCTAGCTTTTTGGTGGTGTCATGAATAATCTCAGCGAGGGGCTGGGGACTTAGCTCAGCGGCAAAAGCGCCTGCCTGGCAAGTGCAAGGTCATGAGTTCGGTTCCCGGTACCGGAGAAAAACCAAAAAAAAA
>NW_004955520.1:650785-712180 GCF_000276665.1 Chinchilla lanigera
GAGTTCGGTTCCCGGTACCGGAGAAAAACCAAAAAAATTAAAAAATAAAAAAAAATAAAAAAAAAGAACCCACACCAGAGTCTCTGTCCATAGGGTACAAGCTCCAGTAGGAGCTACAACATAGGATTTATACACAGGAAAAAAAAAAAGAATAGGAGGAGGGGAAAGATGGCAGAGTGGTAAGTAGCAGAGAAAGAACCTCTCCAAGTGTTGCCACCCTGATGCTGGAATATCTCAATGTGGGCAAGACAAGAAGGAGGGAAGTTCCCTGGACTCAGGAAGGAACTGAGGCAAGAATTGAAGCCCACGGAGAGAGGGAAGAGAGAAACGTCAATGATGAAAGAGGTACCCAACGGCGCCTTCTCCCTGAGATGGGACACATTATGTGAGAGGAGCGGTCCAAACTGGCAGACACATAGCGAGTGCTGGCGACCCTAAAGGCCTCCAAAGACAGATGCAGCCGTGGAGGGGAGCAATGGACGTGAAGGACTGCACTAGCTGCCCATGAGTGCTGAGGGCTCAGTCATTCTGTGTGAGAGAGCAACTGGCTTGGAACCCTTTGTGAGAGCGGTTGGTTGAGCTCAGAATTCAGAGCCACTGCCTGCTCCATCTAGTGGCTCCCAACTAGGCTCAGGTCCATGGAAGTTACACTGATGGCTGCAGGCTGCCAGAGGGTGCAGGCTCGCTGAGATTATTCATGACACCACCAAAAAGCTAGGGCAGGCTTGCTGGGATAAATCAACATGCAACAGGATGCTGGCTCCACACATTGTTTACAGCAGAGACAAACCTGGAAGTGACTTTTTTTCTGTCTCTCTCATTTTTTGTTATTGTTGTAGTTCTGGCTTTTTTTTTTTAAAAAAATTGTTTGCTTTCTGTTTTTTTATTCCTCCTTCATCGTTTGAACTTATATTTATGGGAGTGTGAATGGGGTCTAGCCTCTTTGTGATTGTGATCCTGTTCTGTTCTTTTTAGCTCTTCCTTCTCTCTTTCCCTCCAGTCTTCTGCACCAGTTTCCCAAAGTTCATGTGATCACCCCTTGTCCTCCAGCCTTACTTCTAATCTCTTCCTCTTCTTCCACTTCTCTATTTTCTCCCTAACCCATTTTGAATTTTAACCCCGAGGATAAAACTGACATATTAAAAACTTGTATTCTGCATACAATTTGCTAGTTTTAGATTCTGTTAGATAACTACAAATCTAGTTCATACAGTTAAAGATGGCAAATTAATGGTTACTTCAGTTTGGCATTTTCTAGGCTGTGTTTTTTGCTATTGTCATTGATACCACTGTAGCCAAAAAGTGACATAATTGTTCTAGATAGCTGTTCTTTCTGGTATTCAAGACTGACATTGACTAAGGGTCAGAGAAAATACTGTGGTACAGGCCAAAGAACTAGGGGCTGGGCCAAATAGGCAACAACTTCTCATCCCCAGAAAATTGAAGAGGTAGGACCTTACAGGAGACTCAAAAACCAAAAACCAGCTACACCTTGAAGACAACTAGCAGAAGGAGTCATTTCCTAAGGGTTCTATAAAAGCAACCCACCATGTTTGTAAAAGGCAATTTACAAACATCACCCCAGGAATTAAACTAAAAAAAAAGAAAAGAAGATGAGAAGACACTTAAACAAGATGCAACCCCAGACATCCAGTTCACCAAAGGCAAAGTCAGTGGGCAGTGAGGTGGGATAATCTAAAAATCACTCACCTGGCTTTTCTGAAGTGCTAACAACAAAGCAATTGAATGAGCCTATAGAAAAAATCAAACAAGAAATAATTTCTCAGATAACTGCAGAGATGGTGTCCACAGTGAAAATCATGCTTAGTGATTCTAGAGCAGATACAGACAAAAAAATTGAGGAGATTAAGAAAATTACAGACACCAAGAATGCTCAGCATAGAAAAGAAATAAAATCCACAAAGCATATTCAAGCAGATATCCAGAATAAAAATTCCACTGAAAGTATTCACAGCACATTAAGACAATGTGAGGACAAGATCTCATAATATAGAAGACAGGCTAGCTGTTAGTGATCATGAAAAGAAAGATTTCTTAAAAATAGCAAGGCACCATGAGAAATCAATACAGTAGGTGCTAGACAATGCATAGAAGAATAATTTAAAATTGATTGGAGTTCAAGACAAAGCAGGAGATAGCACAAATGATACTAAAAAAAACTGTCCAGAGACATCATGGCAGAAAAGTTCCCCAGTAGAGAAAAAGAAATTGACATACACATAAGTGAGGCACATAGAACTCCAATTAGCCATCATCAAAAAAAACTAAAGCCTGGCATATTATAGTCAAGATTCCAGAAATTCAACACAAGAATAGAATATTAAAAGCTGTTAGTGAAAGGAAACAAATCACCTACAAAGAAAAGCCCATCAGAATCACAGCTGATTTCTCAGCATAAACTCTTAAGGAGAGCTTGGAGTGAAGTATTTCAAGCTCTAAAGGAAAACAACCTTCAAACCAGATTGATGTACCCTGTAAAACTATCTTTCAAAATTGATGGAGAAAAAACACACTTCCATGATAAAGAATATCTAAGGAAATCTGTGACCACTTGTTATGGTTTATGTCTGTGTGTCCCCCCAATGCCTCATGCGGACATGGGGCAGGATTTTAGAGTTTGAATATGGGTATGAGAGCTGCACCCGCCCTGGAGTGGATAGTTTGCATATGTAAGGGAGAGGAAAAGGGTGCTTGAGGTGATTCCTCCCCCATTCTGCCCGGGTGTGTGCTGGCAGCTTAGCTGTGTCTGTCGCCATGAGCTGCAGCTCTCTGCCATGTTCCACTCTGCCTTATAATCTGCCAAGTACATACTGATACTTCCACGAACTGTAAGCGAAATAAACCTTTCCTTCCTTAATTTTGGGCGTCAGGTATTTTGTCCCAGCAGCGAGAAAAAAGTAACCAAGACACCACTAAACCAGCACTCCAAAACATCTTCAAGGACATTCTAGAAAGAGATAACAAGGATTACAACCCCATAAACCCCAACAGTAGGAATTTACCAGGCAAGGCAAACAAGTACACAGAGGGAGGGAAAAAAAGAAGGGTACCAACAACAGGAAAATAACATGACAAGGATAAGTCAATACATATCAGCTGTAACCATCAATGTCAATGGCCTCAATTCACCAATCAAAAAAACACACTGAGAGAATGGATCAAGAAGCATGATCCAACAATATGCTGCATACAAAAAACACATTTAATTCAAAAAGAAATTTATAGACTGAAAGTCAAATGATGGAAAACAACACTCCATGTGACAGGAAGCCAAAAAAAGCAGGAGTAGCTACTCCATTTGCAGACAAAGTGAATTTCAAGCCAAGACTGATTAAGAGAGATAAAGAAGGTCACTACATCCTTGTAAAGAGAACAATCCAAGAGGAAGAGATAACAATCATAAATACATGTGCAACAAATACCAGTGCACTCAACTATATAAAAGGAATATTAATGGGCATGAAAAATCAAATAAGCACTACTACAGTTGTACTGGGGGATTTCAACATTCCCACTGTCACAAAAAGACAGATCAACTAGACAAAGAGTCTACAATAAAATAATAGAATGGAACCAAACTTTTGAACAAATGGAAGTAGTAGATGTATACAGAGTGTTTCATCCCACAGCATCAGAATACACATTCCTCTCAGCTGCCCATGGGACATTCTCCAAAACAGACCACATACTAGCCCACAGAACATGCTTAAGTAAATGCAAAGGAACTGAAATTATCCCATGCATATTATCAGACCATAGAGCAATGAAATTGGAAATCAATGGCAAAAGAAACCACAAAAACTCCATAAACAAATGGAAATTAAATAACACCCTACTGAACAACCAATGGATCACAGTTGAAATTAAAGAAGACATTAGACAGTTTCTACAATTAAATGATAATGACAGTACAACATACCAGAACTTACGGACACAATGAAAGCAGACCTAAAAGAGAAATTTACAGCAGTGAATACCTATGTCAGGAAAACAGAGCAACCACAAATAACCAACTTAATGTTGAACCTCAAACTTCTAGAAAAAGAAGAGCAGACTAAATCAAAAACTCATACAAAGGAGGAAATTTTAAAGATCAGAGCAAAAATTAACACACTGGAGACTAAAAACAATGCAAAGAATCAATGAATCAAAGAGCTGGTTCTGTGAAAGAGTAAATAAAATCAACAGACCCTTAGCCAAGCTTATCAAAAAAAAAAAAAAAAAAAAAAGGAAAGAAAAGACTCAAATCTGTGCAATTAGGAAGGAAAAGAGTGAAGTCACAATGGACCCTGCAGAAATTCAGATGATCAGCTATACTTCAAAAATTTGTATTCTAATAATATGGAAAATGCAGAAAAAATGGACAGATTCCTAGATACATATGAATTACCAAAGCTGAATTAAGAAGATATAAAAATCTGAAGTAAACCAGTATCAGTCAATGAAATCAAAGATGTGATTAAAAACCTACCAACAAAGAAAAGCCCAGCCCCTGATGGATTCACTGCTGCATTCTACAAGAAAGTTAGAGAAGACATAATACTAATACTTCTCAAACTCTTTCATAAAATTGAAAGGGAAGCAATACTCCTAAGTTCATTCCTGGAAGCAAGCGTTACCCTGATACCAAAACTAGAGAGGGACCCAACTAAGAAAGAAAATCACACACCAATCTCCCTAATGAACATAGATGCAAAAATCCTCAATAAGATAGTGGCAAATAGAATGCAACAAATCAAGGTAAAACTCTTGAAGGTAAAACACTTCAAGGTAAAACTCTTGAAGACACTGAATATTATATCAGGAATATTATACACCATGACCAAGTAGGATTTATCCTAGAGATGCAGGGATGGTTCAACGCATGTAAATCAATAAATGTAGTATACCATTTTAACAGAGCCAGGCACAAAAATCATATAATCTCAATAGATGCAAAGTCCACCATCCACTCATCATAAAAAAAAACTACAGAAAACTGGAATAGATGGTCTTTATCTCAATCTGATAAAAACCATCTATGACAAACCAACAGCCAACATCATACTAAATGGACAAAAATTGAAAGCTTCCACTCTCACATCAGGAATAAAACAAGGATTTCCATTATCTCCACTTGTACTCACCACAGTCTTGGAAACTTTAGCCAGAGCAATTAGACAAGAAATAAAAGGAATAAAGATAGGAAAGGAAGAAGTTAAATTGTCATTATTTGCAGATGACATGATACTCTACATAGAAGACCCCAAAAACTCCACTAAAATATTGCTAGATTTAATAAGCAAATTCAGCAGCATAGCTGGATACAAAGTCAACACTCAAAAATCAACAGCCTTCCTATACATGAATAACAAACTCACTGAGAGAGAAATTAGGGAAACTACACCTTTCACAATAACATCCAAAAAAATGAAATACCTAGGGATCAATCTAAAGAAGGGTGTAAAAGACCTCTAAATTGAAAACTACAGTACTCTTTAAAAGGAGATTGAAATGGATATCAGAAAATGGAAAGATAGCCCTTGCTCTTGGGTAGGAAGAACCAATATAGTGAAAATGGCCATATTTCCAAAACTGTTATATAGATTTAATGCAATTCCTATCAAAATTCCAAAATTATATGTCACAGAATTAGAAAAAGAAATCCTAAAATTCATTTGGAACCAGAAGAGACCTAGAATAGCAAAGGTAATTCTGGGCAACAAAGGCAAGTCAGCGGGCATCACCAACCCTCACTTGAAATTATACTACAAAGCTACAGTGATAAAAACAGTGTGGTACTGGCAAAAAAAAATCCTAAAAGACAAAAAACCCAGACCCAAAGATCAATGGAATGGACTAGAAGATGCAGAAACAACTCCAGACATATTCAGCTACCTTATATTTGACAAAGGTGCCAAACGCATTCACTGGAAGAAAGACAGCTTCTTTAATAAACAGTGCTAGAAAAACTGGCTCTGCATATTCTGAAGACTAAAACTGGACCCGTATCTTTCATCATGCACTAAACTAAATTCAAAATGAATCAAAGATCTAAATATTAATATTAGAACAAAAACATTAAATCTTCTGGAAGACAGAATAGGTAAAACTTTTGAAGACACTGATGTAGGCAAAGACTTTATGAATAAAACCCTGATCATACAGGAACTATCACAAAGAGTCAACAACTGGGATCTCATCTTATTAAAAAGCTTTTGCACAGCAAAAGAAACCACCAATAGAGTGAAGAGACAACCCACAATGTGGGGAAACATGTTTGCCAGATGTTTCTCAGACAAAGGATTACTATCAAGAACATATAAAGAACTCAAAAAATATCAGACCTCCCAAATTTAAAAACTGAATCCAAAAATGGGCATCAGAGATGAATACATACTTCTCAGACGAAGAATTACAAACAGCAAATAAATATAGGAAAAATGTTCAACATCACAGGTCATTCAAGAGATGCAAACTAAAATAACACGGAGATTCTATCTCACCCTGGAAAGAATGGCTATTATTAAGAAATCAACCAATAACAAACGCTGGAGGGGCTGTGGGCAAAAAGGAACTCTTCTCCACTGTTGGTGGGAGTATAAACTGGTACAACCACTGTGGAAATCAGTGTGGAGATTCCTCAAAAATCTAGGATTAGAGGCCTTTTGACCCAGCTCCTTCCCCTCTGGGCATTTTCCCAGAATTAAAAAATCATACCACATGATATATGTGCATCCATGTATATAGCAGCATAATTTGTAAGAGCTGGATCTTGGAAACAAATGCTGATCAACAGAGGAATGGATAAAATGATGTGGTCTTTTATACAATGGGGTATTACTCAGCCATAAAGAAGTATAAACTAGAGACTTTTAAAGGTAAACGGATGCAACTTGAGACCATACTCCTAAGTGAAACAAATCATACACAAATGTGTAAACATCATATTGTCTTCCTAGTGTGAGAAGCTGAAAGAGTAAATAAGATCCAAAATGTGCAATAGATACTATTAAATGGAAAGAAACTTCAAAAGGAAAGAAACTGGTTTGGGGGAATGGAAAAAAGAAGGAAGGGAAAAGCAAAAGAAAAAAATATGTAAGATAGTTAAGATAGTTATACTAATTTCTCTTAGCTCATTGAAAAGATAGGTTTGTGCTAATATCATTTGCACAATTAAATGCTGATATCTTTTACTCTGAGTAACTAATTTAAAGATAACAATACACAATATATTAACCATTATTACTCTCCTATCATTGTTTTGGAATTTTTTTTTCTTTAAAATAAAAAAGTGAATAAAATAGGTCAAAAAGCCAAGAAATAATCTATACCCACACTGCTGAAAAACCAATTTATACAGATGAGATTCTTCTATAAAGCCACACTGAATAAGAAAATGTTTTCCTGGTTAAATAGGTGAAAAGGGGTTTTACCAGTCTCAGCTTTGGCAAAGAGCAAATTTTTACCTGGGAAATTATGAGCAAAAGTTTATTTTGTCTGCTTGTTACTTTATTTATGGTTCTCTAAAACATGTATATGGTAAAATATTGAGAAAGAATGTAAACTATGAATGTTATATTAAAGAAATAAGACTATGATTTCCCACACCCTTTTTTGTTTTTTTCTAAATAGCTTGCAAAAGTAGAATCAAGTGTTTTTTGCCTTTTCTGGAGAAGAAATTTTAGCTCATAGTATGACTAGGAGGGCAGGATGGAAGCTAACAAAAAACAAAACAATCTCTTGCCCATGTAAGGCAAAACACTCTGCCCTTACTGCTCAAAGGATGCTATAGACATAGCATAGGAATATCACTAATTTGGGTAAAAATTGTGCAGATGGCCCCATCATAAAGGCATCTCTGCCCCAAACTAAGAAAAGTCAGGAGCCAACTTGTAAAGGTATCAAAAATTGTTTTAATGATTTAACTGGGGGAAGAGGACAAAGCTCTAATTTCTTTCTTGCTTCAGCAAAGAATTCCTACGTAGACTCTTGCACCTCTGTATCTCTGTCTCTGGCCACAGTGCTCATGCCCAAGCACGGATCCAGCAACATGGCCATGGACAGTGACCTTGCTACCTAGAGACCATTTTGAGTGTGACCCTAGGTACAGGGGGGCAAAAGTTCGAGAAATGCACTTTTACCTTTTTCTAGTACAAAGATCTTCTGCAGCCATTTGGAAACATTTCTCTGCACTAAATCTACATCAATATTCTGAAGAGAACATTTCTTCCACTCTTTGAAGAGTATACTCCATTCTTCCTGTGCTTCCCAAAGTATTTTCCTCAAAGTTAAGTCATAATCAATGTCAGAGATTTCTGAAAGCATAATCTGTGTGACTTCTTCCACATTGAGAGAATGCATATGAGCCTGGGAGTCACTGAACCGATCCTGGTAGTTTGCATACATTCGAGCTTTGTTAGCCAGACTGGCCGCCTCCTCAGAGAGAGCCTGGATCATTTCCGTTGCTGTTGGCACACTGGTGCTGGTAGACAGAAGAAAAGGAGTTCTTATCTAAAAAGCAACAGTAAGATATTCTGAGAGCACAAGACTTTCAGAACTCAGCACATTTCACTGACAATTATCTTGGTGTATGGGTAATTCTTAACATGATAGGTAAATAAAGTTGGGCCTATCATTTCCACTGGTCCTAGACAAAGGCTCAAGAGGACACAGGGTATTTAGCCCTTTCCACACCTAGAGGCCCTTGCCATCTGCTGTAGTTCATGATAAAAGCTACCAGTC
Organism: Chinchilla lanigera; assembly: GCF_000276665.1. NCBI lineage: Eukaryota > Metazoa > Chordata > Mammalia > Rodentia > Chinchillidae > Chinchilla > Chinchilla lanigera. Next base: position 659,531 of record NW_004955520.1, read on the forward strand.
CTGCTGCTGATAGTGGCCTCATTCATTAAGAGATGAAAGCAGTGTTAAATTCCAACTAGAGGTTACTGACAATTGAGATGTAATTTTATTTCCTATTCAAATTCACTAATCATTAAAATTCCGTGAGTCATAAGTTAAGAATACTTGGATTCAATTATTTAGCCAAGATTCTATGGAATGTAAATATCCATATGCATAGCATTACATGTGACTCAAATCAAGTTTTTAATGAGAATAAACAAAAAATCCAAAACGCTTACTTTGGCTTTTAAATTACTAACATCCACTCGAAGATCAGTGATATATTCTTCCAAATTATCCCGAAATTTACTTATAGTGGCATCTTTATTTATTTTACTGAATTTTATAGCTGTTTTTAGTTGCTCAAACTTGATACAAAGGATTTTATAAATAGCAATTTGTTCTTCTGAAATGTTGATCTGGTAACGTCTTACAACAGAATACAACTGAGAAACTGTTAGATACTCTTTTTCTAATTCAGATATTATTGAGGAAATTTCATCCAAGAAAGTAAAGTGTTCCACAAATTCTTCCATTTTAGTGGGATCACATTCCAGCTGTCGCAATGATGATTCTACAATCTGAAATCATTAACACAATTATAATTATATAAGATTTTTCTTTATTTTAAAATTTATTTTAAATTTTTCTGACTTCTATAATTTCAGAAAAAAAATGAAGATATCATCTGGGACATAATTCTAAGTACCGAGCATCAACATGATCAAAATGTTCTATTGTTAACATAAGGTGCTTGAATATATCACATATGTAAAATAAATGCTACTAAGACATTATGTAAGTACTAAGTGTGACTAATTTTTTTCTATGACATAAATGTAGCACAAATAGTATGACCAAAATGTGAATGGTGTATAATCATGGCTACCACTTCTTCAGCACTTGTATTCTAGGTCTTTGGATATGTTAACCCACCTTGCTCAAGTAGTGCGTTTGCTAAGTAAGTGTTATTTCCTCTGCTTTGCACAGGAAGTCTCAAAGTAGTTATTTAGCCCAAGATCAGAAAGATGCTGTTATAGCACTAGGATCCAAAATCAAATCTGATTCCAAATCCCATACTTTTCCACCACATTTATATCCATTATAACATCCACCATTCTAAATTATTTTTGCAGTGCTTGAAATCAAACTAAACCTTGCACATACTAAACAAGTGCTCTATCACTGAACAATATACCTTTCCCTGTTCCATACAACTTTTGAAGTAACTGCACTGCTGCATCAAAATTAAATTTTTTGAAATTCTTTTTCATGTTGCAAAGACTTAGTAACTCATGTACATTTGGGATATAATTTTGGAATAAAAGTGAATTCAATCTTCAATCTTCACAGCCTTGAATCAGTTACTTATATTACTCTGCTATAGTTTAGATCTGGGGTGTTCCCCAAAGGCCCATGCTGTTTGGAAGGTGATTAGATTATGGGGACAATGTACTCATCTTCACTGATGAGTATGCAGTTGATTTGGGGCCTGGTTTGAGGTGGGTCACCGGGGGTGTGACCTGGAAGTATATACAGTATCTCCTTCCCCCAGTGCCTCCCTTCTCTTTCTGCTTCTTGGCCACCATGACAGCAAAACCTTTCCTTTGAGCCAGGCCCTTCCACCATGCCATCTCTGTGTTTGAGCCTGCCAATGATGGCCTGAAACAACTTCTCCACTGTCAGAGAATAACAGGTGTTAATACTCATTGAAGTTTTCTAGAGGTACCTGTATGTTTCTTTTATTAGAATTTATTTCAATAGTGTTAAAAATCAGAGATGTACTTGATTCTCAGTCCTGATATTAACTCTGTGAATCTAGGTAAATAGCTTTCCTTAAGGAAACTTGGTCTCCTCATGTGCAGGTCATCAGATGAAATAAAATCATTAAGTCCCTGGCTTGGGATGGTGCCTGGCATGTAAGCAAGTATATCTAGTGTGATCAAGATGGCAAACTGAGCAAACACAACTACCTTGTCTCCAGCCGCAACAGCTTCAGGCCTGCATCAGTGTTAGTTAGAATGGCCCCAGCAGCTGGAAACTGGCTCATACCTGTAATGCTGGCAATCTGAGAAGCTGAGGGAAGAGGATTGCAAATTTGAGCCCAGCCCGGGCAATTTAGCTACTTGACAAAGCCCTGTCTTAAAAAAAAAAGCTATGGATGTAGCTCACGCAAAGCCTCTAGTTTCAATCTCTAGAACTATAAAATAATAATAATAATAATGATAATAATAATAATAACTCCAGACAAACAAACAGAAAAAAAAAAAAACCCTAGTGATCACAGGCTTTAAGCCAACCCTTAAATAAAAATGTTCCAGGCTCATTCCAATTTAAAGATCTAGTATGTAGAACAAGCCTGTTTTGTGGAAATTGGTTTTTGAACCAATTTAAAACCCAATTAAGAGGTTCATTTACTTGGCTCCAGTGACCCAGGCACCAGGCAGGCCAGCCTAAGCACTCCAGCAGCAAGGTGTCCAGGGACCATGCCTGGAAACCTGCACAGAACATCCAGAGGTGGCAGAAGAACTCTTCCAGAGAAGACCAGTCTGCAAAGTCTGTGTCTCCACATGTCCACAAGGATTAAGAACCTTCAGGGAAACCAGACATTAGAAAAAGGACAAAATAAAGCACCTCTGAGTGATCCTAAAGAAATGGAGTGAACAAACTACCCGACAATAAAGTCAAAATAAGTGTATTAAGAAAGCACAGTGAATTTCATGAAAATACAGGGAAATAACCTAAGAAAATATAATAAAGGACAAGAATGAGAAGTTTAAGATTGAAGACAATTTTAAAAATCAAACAAATGTAATAATGATAAAATGAAAAACACAATAGAGAATATGAGTAGAACTCATCAAGCAGAAGGACTCTGAAATCCAAATAACTTGTCTTTGCAATACAAACCAGAAGTCACAGGAAAAATGAAACAAGCCAACAAAAAAGAATAAGAAAACCTACAAGATTTATGTAGCAGGACCAAAAGAGCAAATATTTGATTCACAAAGGTACAAGAAAGTGAAGAGAGATAAAGGGTAGGAAGGCTATCTATTTAAAGAGTAATAATATCAGAAAACTTTTCAAGGTTGGAGAAAAATACAAAATCCTGATATAGAAAAGTCAAAGATCTCTAATTAGATTAAAGTCAAATAATTCCACAATATATAATCAAACTGTAAAAAATTCAAAGACAAGGAGAACATCCTAAAAGCAGGAAAAGAAAAGAAAAAGTTAACATGCCAGGGACTTTCAATACAGTGAACACTGAATTTCTCAGCAGAAACATTACAGGATAGAAGACTGGGACAATATATTCCAAGCGTATCTTGGTTACTTTTCTCTCGTTGTTGAGACAAAATACCCAACACCCAAAATTAAAGAAGGAAAGGTTTATTTAGCTCACAGTTTTGGGGGGTTTCAGTCCATACTTGGCTGACTCCACAGCAGAGTGGCACATGGCAGAGGGCAACAGTTCATGGCAGCAGAAGACAGCAAAAGCAGCAAGAGCAAAAAGGGAGGAGCAAGCAGGGAGGCAGGGGCTTCTTTCCCTTCCTTATATTGTATGCAAACTGCCTGCCCCAGGGCAGGTATAGCACTCACACCCATAATCCCAGCATTGGATCATGGGTCAATCCAAAACTCTAGAAGCCCGCCCCAGGACTGCATGAGGGTTAGGGTTGACTTCCAGGCACAAACCATAACAAAATGCTAAAGGAAAAAGAACTGCTAAACAAGAATATTACATGCAGCAAAACTGTCCTTCAGAAATGAAGGAGAGCTCGAAAGTACCAGACAAAACCTAAGGAATTAAGAAGATATCAATTAATTCCCTCAGTTTTATTTTTCTGGTATTTACAGAAATGTTAAAGGGAATTCATCAGAATGATATAAAAGGACACCAATTCATCAAAACAGAAAAGTATAACATTTACTGGTAAAGTAAGCATGTAGTCAAATTCAGAATACAGTAAGTCCCCAACTTATGAGTAAGTCCCATTACTGTTCTGGGAGAACATCCTTAAGTTGGATTGATTCATAAGTCTGACAAAGTGAGTCTTATACACAAGTGACACAAATATATAATATATATTGCTTTGTGCTTCTGAGCAATATATATAATATATATTGCTTTCTGCTTTTCCTCTTGTTTCTGGACATCCTGGGCTTTGATTGAATACTGTACAGTATCACACTGTGCAGTAAGCTCACCGCAGCACAACTGTGACAACATACAGTAGATATGTGAGCTACTGCTATGATTTTCTCACATCTATGAATGTTTGTAACATGAGGTCCATTTGTATCTGCAAAAGTTCACAACTCGAATGTTCCTAAGTTGGGGACTTACTGTATTTTAATAGTGTAGTGATGGTCTATACTTCACTTATATCATTAGCATGAAGGTTAAAAAACAAAACTACTAAAATAATAATAGCTATATTTTTTTGCAGAAAATCTGCCACAATTATTTTTTAATGAATAAGGATTTTCCACAAAACAGTCTTGTTCTACATGCTAGATCTTTTAAACAGTTCAGTGACACAGTATGCTAACTACCTACACAACAGATAATATAGTAGGAAAACACTCAATCTGATGAAAAGTTAAAATCTTTAATAATACTGAAAACTGACATAACTCATGCCTTTAAAATCAAAAATACAAAAATTAAATGTTTTCCTAAAAAGATTTCCCTATTTAAAGGATTCATTTGAAAATGAAGCTGCATGTAATTTGTACAGTAAGTTGTACAAGTAAACAGGTAATATACATAAAAAATTAACTGACATACTCCTTAATTATCAGTTGTCCACCTTTAATTTCCAATACTGTACTTTCGTAACAAGCGTATAAAATATCAAACTTTTCTTTAGAAAAAGTGCCGTTCCTTAACATCCTTTACACAAAAACAGTGAGCCTGTGGCATGTTAATGCAGTTGAGAGGCAAAGCGTACTTTTACAAATTCTACCTTCCACAAAAAGCCTCATGAAAAGATTATATGCCACTATAAAAATATCCACCTCTTGTGGTAGCTGCATTCAAGAAGCAAGACTTGAAGACCATTTTCATATAGCATAGAAAACCACTATGAGAGCACATTAACTGCATTGGTGGCTTGAGAGTGTGCGGTGCTACAGGATTATGCATAGCTACTGTTAGGGACCAAGCTGTTACACAGAGTTTTAAATTGATTGTAACTGAGAGCATAACAGAGGTACATACTACCAGCCCATGTCAAGTAAAAATACTGAATCACTGTGCTAAATACTTCATTCCTGGAGAAAACCAAAGGCAACAATACCTAAATCAAGCCCAACAGGTGACTAAACTCATTCTCCTCAAAGACTGGTGAGCACAATGAAGTCTGAGGTATACCTTTATCCATTAAATCTGTGTGCCATGGCAAGATATTACGATTTGGGAATACACACCACCACAATGGTTTAAATCTTTTGAATATTATTCATATATTCTTATCTACCCAGTCTCTTGATTTTTGACAAGATTTCACCTACAGTAGAATATTACAGAAACAAAATATAAGTGCATGTCTTTCTAAATGAAACTTACATGGACTAAAAGTAGAGACTATTTTTAAACAAACATACAATATGCAGGCAGGCAAAGCAAGAAAATAGCCATTCAAACATATAATTAAAAAAAACCCTACAAATTGACTATTTCCAGAAAACTATGAAGCGCCTCAACTAAAAAGAATGCATAATGAAATTCTAATCTAATACAGGTCAAAAATTTAAAGAGGTTTTAAACAGGAAAAATTTAAAGAGGTTTTAACAGGAAAAGTAAAACAACTTTTTACTGGCCATTCCTGTTGAGATGAGAATTGTAAAGAAACAGAAAAGTGGCTACAAACCCACTTAGAGCACCAAAGAGAGAGAAAATAAAAGTCCATTTTCATCTCTGTTATTATCATAAAATCCTGTGTAACTACAGGTCAAACTGCTGGTGGCAGAAACAGAATTCTTTATAAACTGCAGATGTCCTATACATAAAAAAAATTTCACTGGAGTTGCACTAGTTCTAAAGACTTCTGTTTTAGCCTACCTACTGTATGTATGCAATCTGAGATAAAGTCTCTTTCTGTAACCCTTCATTATTATTGGACACCAAAGACAAGAAAAGCAAGACAGAGTACAAAAATGCAAAATTTCAACAGAAATGCCAATGTTTTTTTGTCTTAGTCCAAAAGGTGAAGTATTCTCTCCCTCTTCAGTGTTTTGATAAGTCTTTTAATCTGGGGGCAGCAAATCATGCAAGCAAAATCTGTCTCTGATGGGAGGTCGGACATCTTCATTCAGTTCTACAAGCTTCTCAAGAAATGGAATCAATTTTAGAAATTCATTGTCATTTTTATCCATAAACCAGGTTTCTATAAGGATTCTGTTAGAAAGCTGATACACAAAGGCTTGTGGTGAGTTGTCAATTATTATGGTTTTTGAAAGATCCCTTCCAAAGATATTTAAGTCCTTTATATAATTTCCTTGTACACAAACACAATGTTCTCGAAAAAGCCGGTGCCTGACCAGTTGCTTTTTAAGGTCTAGTATGTTTAGTAACTTGTCTGCACACACCTTCTTAGAAGCAGTAAAAAGAATGATCTCATACATCTGAGACATACACTCCAGGAATTCCCTGAAGAATGGTCTTAATCTCACATAAACCTGATATATCACATCTTGGAAAAGAACTGGAAAAGTAAGTGTTACATCTTCTAGCTCATTTAGAATACAATGCACTAGTGTTTCATCCAGATGTAAAACTAGGGAGAATTCTGGTTGCTTCTTGTTTTCAGTGGAAGAGCAGGTTTCCTATTTAGTTGTTCTTCTGTCAGTGGTGGAACATGTTTGATGAAATAATAGGGGTCAAATACTTCCCAGTCTTCTTCATAGGTGGCCTCTACATGGGTTGATGAATAACCACTCTCTGGATTTACTGGTGCTGTAAGGGGAGGGATGTCATGATTAACTGTTTCTTCTGCTTCTTCTAAACCATTATTTATCAATGGCCTCACTTGAACCACTTGATTTGAGTAAGCTGCTCCATTAGTTGATGCAGTAGTACTGGTAGTGATCTCATCTGCCTGCTCCATATCAAGTTGTTTTACTATCTCTTCAGCTTCTACTGCCTGTCCTGGAGAATCTGATCCTGATGTTCCATTTTTATTTGCTGGTGAAAAAAAGTTGAAGAGAGGAGAAAATATGGTCCGAAACAACACTGTCCTTGGAGGACTGCCAGAGGAAGGATTATCTTCTAACTTCCCATTTTGTTTTACATGTTGATTTGTCATTTCATAGCTACCAGCTTCACCATTTACTTGACCTTTCTGTCTTACTCGAAATATCTGTTTGTTAGGTTTTTCTCCTACTCTTGGTGTTGATGTGATCAAATTATTATATCACATTTAATTCTACTTCATTTCAAAGGATTTTCTCTCTCTTCCTTGGGTGTCCTTCTTCAGCGAATTTTTTAATTGAAGACAGTAAGCTGGTCTCATTCTTCGGTGGTTTTTCTCTTCGTGCAGGCAGGCCATCATCAACCTCTGAATATTTCCTTTTGCTCTGGCAGTATGTTGTATTTGGATTGGATTTGATTGCTGAGAAGCTTTTTGTGCTCTCAGCCTCATTTTTTATGGATGCACATGTAAAACTCACTATGAGTACAGAAAAGTGTCCTCAGGCTCCAGTGATGATCCCGAATGCGCCATGTGGGGTGTCCTTCCCGCTTAGCCCACAGCAGCAACAGAACCAGCTCCTTCAGCCAGTCGCCATTTCCCACCTACCGACCTGCTGCACTGCACAGGCAGGGGATAGCTATAATATTTTATTAACGGCTATTGTGAAAGATATAGTGACATTAAAATTTGAAAATGCTGGGAAGGAAGTATGTATTCTTTTGTGATCAACTTTAACTTATTGGTATAAAATAACCTGTTATGTTTGTTCTAAGCCTCAAGGTAACCACAAAAAGATTTTTTCTAGAAAATTATCTATGACCCCATCTAAGCTGTATTAGACAGTTATGTAAATATTTTCTGCTAGATTAGACTCTAGGAATGCAAGTCCACCATTATATGCCAAGGGCCTAACACAATGTCTAGCATACCATCAAGGTTTAATAAATATTTGGTATCAGAAATAAAGAATGACTAACTAGTAGCTATTATAAATTCATATGCTTAAGCATATTTGAGTACAACTGAGGATTCTTGTGTAGACATGTTTGTTATACTAGGACCCATAATCATCTGAGAAACTTAGATGTGTGATAGGCATGAATAATCAATGAAGGAGGCTATTTTTGAGTGCTCCTGGATTTTCATACTTTCAAAGCTCTAGAGTCTCCACAGTTCCAAATTGTTTTTAGAGATAATCTGTCCTCCAAAAATCTTTCCTTAAAAAAGCCCTAATACACAGTGAATCCTCAGTATGCATTTGTATTGGGAGATTTATCTGAAATACTCCATAACTTGACACAGTTTACTGTCTAGTGGATAAAAACAACAAATGATATCACACCAGGGAGTGATGCATGTTATAATGACAAAACAGGGAAAAAAGATATGTGGAAGTGATACGAAATACAATTTTAGATACTGTGGTCAGAGAAAGTTTTTTTGAGGAAGTGATATAAAAACAAAAAAGACAAACAAATGTAACAACATTATACTGGCATTTCCCTAGGATAATATTTATGTATATTTTTGAGTGCATATGTTAAAATTATAATCTAACGTTAAATGTTCTTATGTAAGAGGAATTTTCAAAGTACTTACTTCCAGTAGGCTTGTATTTTTTTCCTGAGTTATAGATTCCAAGAGATCCTGGCTCATACGTATGATGTTATCAACATATGGTAAGCATTCTGACTGATAATCAGAACTCTTCACATTGAAAATGCCAATGCGTTTCTCAATAGCCATAGTCACAATATGTCCAAAGTATTTTTTGAATTTATACAGTATAATATTAAACTGTGCTGAACTTAATTCTCCCATAGATGATATATTCATGCTTATGGTTTTGGCCTTCTCTACCATGGTACAATACTTTAGAAACTTGCAGCTGTAACTATTAACAAGGCTCATCGAATTGCCAATAACAGTCAGGAGACTTACAATCTGCAAATAAAAATATTAGAAAATTTGGAAGAATGAAAAAAGTATGGCCTAATATGCTGATAGTTTCTATTAAGATAAAGTAATAGTCTTATGTGGCATTCATTTTGTTCAGAACCTCTATTAAATACCAAATATGTTGGAAACATAAGATTGTAAAAAAATTAATGATTTTCTGATCCTTGGCTTTTAAATCCTACTGGGCTCTTTAAATTTGTAATTAATGTGCTATTTTGAACCATATCCTATAGAAACCAATTATTTATTTTTCCTTATTTCTCACCCTGTGTACACTGTCCTAAGCAAGGGTAGTTCCATATAGTTGGCTTCTACACATGGCCCTAGGGAAGGCCAGTCCCACATACTCTGTGATCTCATCCAGTTTCCAACACAACTAATTTAGATAGGTTTAAACCCTGACCCAAGCTGAGCCAATTAGGTTCTCTTGTGAATTTGGACAAAAATATCCATAGTAATGGAGGAGTTGGGGATGGCAAGTCAATATACTGACAACCCTAAAAGAGAAAGTTGATTATATGGAAGTTGGAGAAAATGCACTGTGGTGAGCAGGGATGACCTATTATGGAGAAGACAAATGGAGAGGTAACCTAAAAATGATTCTCCCATTACCGTGAATTGTGATACTCCTAATTGTTTAATAAAGCCCTTTCATGCAAGAATTTCTGCTCCTTAAACCAAATGGGTTTCTGCTCCTTAAACCAAACATTTCCTAAGACATACTTTTAAAAAACTTACTTTATTTTGGTAGGCAGGATCCATTTCAAAAAGGATCTGACAATCTGGCCATCTAGTCTGCTTCTTATATTTTATTATACTTCCTATATTATTAGATAAATCCATGACTGGAACAGAACCAATAAAGACAGACAGGCGAGGATCTTGGTGAAGGGGAGTAATTGTAGCTAAAATACATAATTCAAAAGTTAGTATTTGCAGAAGTACTATTGAAAGCAATACTTTAATGGTATCTATGACATCGAGAAGTATTGAAGACCAAGGCTGATTTATTAGGAGGGTTAGACAATATTCCATACTGATAGATGGAATTTAAAGATAAGTTTAAAACTTTGGATTTAACATTAGAAATAGAAGAGCAATTCATAAATAACTAGACAGTGGTGGAAAGAGTCATTCAGCTAACCATTACTTGCAATGTATCTGCTATGTGGAAATGTATTACTATACAAACACAAATATTAGAAGACACAGAATTATTATTAAGGAATTCTTAGTCTAGCTAGAAAATTAGATGTCCATAAGCAAAAGAAAAACATCTTGACCTACACTTAGTACCTTATACAAAAATTAAGTCAAAGTGAACCCTACACCTAAATATAAAACATTTTACAGAAGACCTATGAGTCTTCTTGGATAAAATCATTGTGGACACTCAGGCAGAGTTTTTAGATACAAAGCAAAAATACAATCCATAGAAGAAAACTGGTGAGGTATCAAAGTTAAGTGGGTGAGCTCCATGACAGAGAATGAGATGATAAAGCCCAGGCCAGGAGAAAATGTTTGCAAGTCATATATCTGATAGAGGACTTGATCCAGACATCTCTCACAACACAGTACAAAGGAGACTATCATTCCAATTTTTAAAAAATAGGTGAAGCAAGTCTAATGACACATTTGACCAAAGAAGATGGCAAATTAGGATAAGAAAAGGTACTAGTGAAATACAAATTACCACAGTGAGATATCACTACATACCTAGTAGAATGCTTAAAATTAAAAAGAAAATATGACCCCAAGTTCTGTCAAGGATGTGTAGAAACTAGATTGCTCTGTTGCTGACAGAGATGCAAAATACTCTACCACTTTGCAAAACCAGTGTAGCGAGTTTCATAAAATTAAACATATACCTACCACTTGATCCAAAATTCTCACCCCTAACAAATCAGATCTAAATGGAAAGGCAATCTGTGGTACACCCAGAAAATAAAATAAAACTCAACAATAAAAGGAGAGTTTCAATTCACATAAAAACATGGATTAAATGTATATGCATTTTTCTAAGTGAAAGAAGCCAGATTCAAAGGCTAAATACCCATTTATATGACACTGTGGAAAAAAGAAAATAAAAGGAACAGAACACAGATCAATGGCTGCCGGAGGTGAAGGCACAACCATGCAAGGAGTGTGCAGGGGATTTAGGAGTGACAGCTATCTTGTTTGAAACTGTGATGGCAAATACATTAACTCTGCATTTTTCAAAACTCATAAAATCACATACACAAAGAGTAGGTTTTATTGTATAAAATTTTTAAAAAATCAGCATGTTGGAAGAACCCACAGTGGAATACAGGTTTTCACAAATTTATCTGACTGTGTTACCAATGAATTAATCACCTCACTGAAGATGGTGGGAAAGAAAGTTGACCCATGTAACTTTGGAAAACAGTACTTGGAATGGAAACTGCAAGGTTGGAAAAAAACTACTGTACCCAAACTGTACTTTAGATAAAATGGAGCTTCTCACAGACACTGAAACAGCAATACAGTGCTTGAGTCACTTTTCAGGCATAACAAGTAACGATCATGTTGATTATATGCACCAGATTTCTCCAGTTAAAAGGAGCTGCAGAAAGGAGAGCCTGGAATGAACCTTGAGGTGCAGGACTCAGGTCAGGTCTATCAGTATGAACAGTATTACAACAAAAGAGAAAGATGGGTGAAATTTTCAGTGGAAACAAGATCTTTGTAATCTGTTCAAATTTATTAATTATGAGGGAAAATACAGTAGCTTTATAGTGGTGGAACCTAGTACACACCACCTTAATCAAGTGGCCACAGTTAGCACGTCAGCATCCTATACACCTGAGATGATTCATTCAGAAGATCACATCCATGCGGTATTCTGCAAAAACACACCTCAAATTTATCAGAAGGTAACAACAGATTGTGCTATATCGATGGACAGTCTATAGAGTAAATTATCAGTTCTCTTTAAAGTCTCAAGATGATGAAAGGCAAGGGAAGAGTGAGGAACTGACAGACTAGAAAAGACTCAGGAGATGTAACTACTAAAGGCAACGTGTGATCCTGGACTGGATCCTGGGAACACAAACCAGGCATTAGTAAAACAGCCAAGAAAATCCAAATGAAAACCTTCATACTGTCCTACTAATGTTAATCCTTTACGGTTTTTTTATTATTTATTTATTCATTCATTTATTTATTTATTTATTTATTATTTCAGACAGGGTCTCACTATGTAGTGCAGGCTGGCCTTGAACTCATTTATGTAGACCAGGCTGTCCTCAAACTCAAAGCAGTCCTCCTGTCTCAGCCTCCCAAGTGCTGGGATTACAGGTGTGAGGCACCACACCCCGTTTAATACTTTAGTTTTGATAATTAATTATGGTTAGACTAAACATGTGAAGAGCATACAAGAATTCTGTATTATATTTACAACTTTAAAATTATAACAAAAACCTTTAGAAAATCAAAGGGTAAAAATATTTCATGACAGAGAAATGGAAATCATCAGATGTTCCAATACAGGAAATTTTAAGAGAAAAAAGAACACAGGGAGAGACTAATAAAAAGATTAGCTCTTAAAACTGGAAAGTTGCATTGAATTTTTAAGAAGATTAGTATAGAATAATACACATCATTTTTTTTTTTTTTTTTTTTTGTACCGGGAATCAAACTCAGGACCTTGCACTTGCCAGGCAGGTGCTTGTGCTGCTGAGCTATATCCCCGGCCGAGAATGATACACATCTAACTTTACTGTAGTAAATGGTTAACTCCAAGTGATAACTTACTGGGCAGAAGTAACAAGTTTACCCAAAGAAAAGCAAAGCTGACTTCTCCCTGTGAGTACTGAGAGCAGTGGAACAAATCTATAGACAAATCTGAGGAGAACAGGGAGGGGAGTATCTGAACAAGAGGCCACAGCAGTCTATCATGTCTATAAGGGTATAACATTGTAAGATCCAGCATCTCTGGATCTTAGCAGGAGATCCTTATCTAGCTGATGCACAAATAGACCATGCAAGAATGAGAACTTAGTGGTACTTCTTGATGTGTATGTTTCATCTTAATACAGTGCAAACTTTAAGTATGAGATTTCAAGTGACATGGTTGCATTTCAGCTAGTTTTTGAGACAAAAGCGTTTTAACAGGTACTGATAGTTACAAAGCATAGTGAACAGGACCAAACTGCTGGAGCTTGTAGAGAAGAAATCAAGTACGAGATTTGGGGCTAAACTGGAACAAGGGCCCTTTGAATTCAGCAAACTGTGGTCCTATGACTGAAGAACAAGGCAACATTTAAGGAACATCCAGGGGTCCTATTGTTTTAAAATTTTTGTAAAAGTTACTGAGAGAAAGGAATACATTCTTAGGTCAGGCTAGTAGTTGTCATACAATTTTAGATTGTGTACATACAGCTGGAAAAAATTATTTTAAAATCTACCTATGGTGGGGAAAATACCTTTGTTATGCTGTGATATGAGATACTATGTATTTGTTTTAATGTCATAAAATTCTGTAATGCATAATTGCAAAATTTCAAGCAGTTTTCTTAATTTTTATCTTATATACACTCTATGGCTATGTGTATAATTCACACATCATCACATAATTCCAGATTAACATTTTATTTTGATACTGGGAACTGAACTCAGGACCTTGCACTTGCCAGGCAGGCACTATGACACTGAGCTATATTCCCGGTCCCCAAATTAACATTTCTTGATCACAAACACAGAATTTAGGTTCTCCTAATAATCTACATCTGACACAGTTTTGGGTAAAAGTATCAGATGCTCATTGCACTTTACTTTTAAAATACTTACTTATATGCTTTTCAATATTTTCTACCATATTTTGAATTTTTATTGAAAACTCCAATCTGTTTGGATCCATAAAGAGATTTGTAGGGAATTCTGAATATCTAAGAGAAAAAATAAAGTATATTTCAGGAGAGTGTAGTAACTAACAAAATACAATTATTACTTGTAAGGAAAAAATGTTTCATACTTATCGTACATGTTTACATTCTCAAACTCAGTTGTGATTTCTGTGTCTATTTGAATCAATTGAAAGAGAAAGTTAAAAATTGATTAGTATTCATAACAGCTAAATTACAATGTCATATATGTTAGCGCTTTTCAAATACCTAAACTACAGAGGTCGTCAGAAAAGTACTATTTAATGAGTATACCCTGGCACCCAGATTTGAGAAAGAAGGTCTGAGATGGAATCCGAGAGTCTATTTGTTTTTTGTTTTGTGTTGTGTTTGCAGAACCTTCTGTAGTATGCCAGACAAGTGCTGTACCAATGAGCCATACATGCTGCTTAAGAGACAGCATTTTTAGCAAACATTCTGGATGGTATTCCTTAGGTCCCTCTTAATGACAGAGTATATGTATTGCGATGATCATTAAGAATGGTGATTCTATTCATTTGTGCCACAAGTGATCTCTAAGTTCCTTCCTCACTTTTAGCATGGTTTATCTTAAACTTTATAATAATAATAATATATAAATTGAAAGTATACAAATTATTATAACTTCCACTCCTTATTTTCCAGCTGTTATTTTCTTTTTTGTTTTGTTTTGTTTTTTCTGGTACAAGGAATTGAACTCATGACCTTGCGCTTGCCAGGCAGGTGCTGTGCCACTGAGCTAAATCCCCAGCTCCTCCCTTCATTTTTAAAAAAAAAATTTTGAAGATAAAAGAACAAGAACATACTAGCAAACACACATACATTTACAAACTAACACAAGAACAGTACAAGCAATACGGAATTTCAGACAAAGTGATAGGAAATTAAAAGTGGCTATTGTATTACATACATATTGATATCCCCAAATTGGTTACTCAGGTAAACAAATATGGACATGTAAGACTGATCAAACAACTAAACATTAACTGTCCCTTTCAATAGAGCAATAGAAGTCAGTAGTACAACTATGTTAGCTATCTTTTGTGTACATATATAATTTTCCCCTTCTTTCTTTTCTCTTTTCCCTCATCCCAGTCGTTCCTTAGTTTTGAGCAATTTCCTTTCATTTCACATTATCTATCATACCTAATTTTTATTCACTCTTTCAGGTTTTTACACTAGTGAGACAATATGGTGTTTACACATGTGGGTCTGATTTATTTCACTTAGGAGTATGGTCTCTTGTGTCCATTTACCTATAAAAGCCTCGTTTATCTTTCTTTATACCTGAGTAATATTCCATTGTATAAAAATGCATCTTTTTTATCCATTCCTCACTTGATGGGCATTTGGGTTACTTCCACAATTTAGCTATTACAAATTGTACTGCTATAAACATGAGTGCACATATATTGCTGTGATATGATGTTTTCAGTTCTTCTGGAAAATACCCAGAAGGGAAATAGCTGGATTGAATGGAACCTCTGGTCCTAGTTTGCTGAGGAATCTCCAAACTGATTTCCACAGTGATTTTACCAGTCTGCATTCCCACCAGCAGTGGAGAAGTGCTCCTATTTCTCCACAGCCTCACCAGCATTTGTTATTGGTTGATTTCTTTTTTTATTTTAAAATTAAAAGGAGGAAAACATTAACAGACAACCTTTTACAAAATAGCAAAAGAACAGCATAGACAATACAGAGTTACAAACAAAGTGGTAGGAAATTAACAATGCTTGCTGCATTACATATTGGTATCTTCAAAGTGGTTTCTCATGAAAACAGAGACATGCAATATTGATCAATCAAGGGCTCATTAACAGTTTCTTTCTACTGTCTTCTATTTCTTTCCTCCCTTCACTTTTTAATGGTCTCATTTGTCTTACCTGAAAGAATATCTTCAAGGTTTAAAATGAAATTTTTTGGTTTCTTGGCTTTGGGGAGTTCATATAAGCAACCTTTTTCAGGACTATTTTCTGACATTTTATCTTCACATGTCACACATTTTTCAGGATCCTGCTCAGGCTCATAAAAATTCTCTTCAAAATTTTCTGAAGAATCACTCTCAGAAGGAATTCTCAAGCGTAGATTTACTTCAAATATTGGTGCATATGATTTTCTCAAATTCTTCCCCACTTTAATCTTATTTAAAATCTAATTTAACAGATATGTTAGTGTGCCAATAACAATATATAATAGAATTCTTAATTAAGGGTAATAAACTTTAAATGGTAAATTATAACTATACTTACATGTTAAAATCAGCAAGTTAAATGCAAAATAAATGTCAAAAATTTGAGATAGGTGTTACTGTAGCTTTTTACAAAGGAAGTATGGGGGGGGGAGAAACTGTACTTATCATAAATCATAGTTTTAACTCCAAAAATTATTATTTGCCTACATAAATAATCTACATTTTCACAAAATATCTTACCTCATTAAAATCAATGTCTGTTTTTACTTCTGACTTTTGAATAGAAAAAGCACTTGTATTTGAGTTATTGAGTTCTTCATAATCACTTATCATATTTTCACTGAAAAAAAAGTCATCCTTGTGTGTTCTAGATTAAGAAATGGGAATAAAAAACAATCTTCTTAAAACCATATCTCTCATTAATCTTAAAATATGGTACAGTACTTCTATAATTCAACAACAACAAATACCCAGGTTAGAAATACATGAAGGATTGGACTGGACATTTCTCCAAAGATATACAAACAGTTAATAAGCACAAGATAAGATCCTTAACATCACTAACCATTCGGGGCAAACAAATCAAAACCACAATGGGATATCATTTCATTTCCACTAGGATGATTATTACTAAAAATAAAGAAAATAATGTTGGCAAAGATTATAAGCCTAGTACACTTCTGGTACAAGTTAAAATGATGCAGTCATTGTGGAGTAGGATGTAGGGATGTAGTAGGGAAGTTCCTTAAAGTTGCATGTGGAATTACCATGTGATGCAGCAACTGTGTTTCTAGGTATATTATCCAAGAACTGAAAATGGAACCCAACCAGATACTTACAAACCAGTGTTTGCAACAGCATTATTCATAATAGCCAAAAGATGAAAATAACCCAAATGTTCACTAACAAATGAACAAATATAACGTGCAGATTACCTGCAAGTAGAATATTATTTAATCTTAAACAAGAATGAAATTCTGATACATGCTTAAACATGAATGAACCTTGAAGATATCATGCTAAGTGAAATAAGCCAGACATAAAAAAGCAACTATTGTGTGATTTCACTTATATGAGCTAAATGGAATAGATAAATTCAGATACAAAAAGTATAGTACCATGGCTGGAGGTAGGGGATACGATGGAGTTACTGTTAATAGAGAGCTTCAGTTTAAGAAAAACATTTTGGAAGTGGATAGTAGTGATGGTTGCATGACACTGTGAAAGTAATTAATGCCAGTGAATTGTACACTCATATTTAAACAATGAATAAAAGTAGAAAGTCGCAGTACTCTGTAAGTCTTGAAGGAGAGAATAGAAAAGCACAGCATTTTATTGGAAAGCATTTTATAGAAATACTGTTCTAATCATGTGGTTAAGAAGATGGAGAAACCATAAACAAACTAAAACCGGTAACTCACTTGAGAGGGACTGCTGGGAGTGAAGAGACAAATCATTCTATGGTCAAACCTTCCTGAACATGTTCAGTCTGATCAAAAGACAAAAATCACCAAAAATGGGAAAATAGAGAAAGGGAAACAGAAAAACTAATAATAAAGTAAAATAAATAAAAAGTACAAAAGAAAAGCAAGGCATAATAGTATGTTAGTTTTTAATGAAATACAAACAACTATGAGACAGAAACTATCCGGTTCACTTAAAAATCAAAATCAAATCATGTTTTGCAGGATATATTCATCAAGACTGGCATTTATTCTTGTATGTCAGACTTCTGGGACTTTGACTGTGATGTGTCATGGAGAGGGTCTTTTCTGATCTTGGCTATTTGGGGTTCTATATGTCTCACTTAACCTGTGTTAAGTTCTTTTCCCATATTTGGAAAGTTTTCTGATATTATTTCTATAAACGGGTATGCTGTCTTCTGATTTTTCACTGATTCCAAATAATCTTAGTCTTGCACCATCTAGCAGCTGTTGGACCCATTTTTCATATTCTCTTGTTGTTCTTAAGGTTTTACTCATTAATTGGTCACTGACCACAGCCCTGTCTGCTGTCCTCACATTGGTCATTTCTGTCGCCCATACTTTTGATAGAATTTTTAATTACCTAAATTTCTGTTTGGTACCTTTTTGTGGATTCTAATTCTTTTCTGTGCTGCTCATTCATGTTTATATGTTTTGTTTAGTTCACTTAGGTTTTTATTTGTGTTTTCTGTAGACTCACCGATTTTTTTGTTTATTAGGCCTATTACCTGTTTCGTTTTATCTTCTATGATATTGCCAAGAACCTTATTAATCTGTTTTGTTATCTCCTTTGTTATCCTTCTGAATAATTCAGCTGTGTGGCTTTTGTTTTCCTCCCCTGAGATGCTCCAGGGATCACTTTGGGGGAGTAGGGAGTTTTTGGAGGCATTTTGTTGCTTTTTCTTCTCATGTTTCTGTCTGTCTGTTTTTTGTGCTGAGGTTGGTGGAATACAGTTGAAAGCTTTGTTTTGAATATGGAGACCTCTTTGGTTAATATCTACTTTTCAGCATTGCCTGTCCCTGGGAACAGTTTAACTGCTGGCCTTTGCCACTGTCCCAGGATCCAACCACCTCCCTCCATTTGGGAGGAGAAGTTGCAATATATTTGGCCTAGTACCCAGTTTTCCAGAAATAGACCACAGTATTATTCATGACAATAGTGACACTAAGGTAATCCAGATATTGGCATTCAATGAAAACCAATAATAGCAACAACTCTGTCACCTTTGCTAAACTAATAATATTAACAAAAATAATAGCATCAAAAATTTTAAGAACCAATAATGTGCTACCCTTAACCACAGAAAAGAGATCTGTAACTATTGTATAAACACTAAGACTAACCAAATGTTGACCTACAGTAACTATCTACTAAATAGAAATTGACCCCCACTAAAACTAAAACAGTATTCAAGAGTAATAGCATAGTGTTAACCACTTATCAGTCTAGTTATTTAAATACAGGATGACCAAAAATTGGATTTTTTCCATTAATTTTTATAACAAGAAATATAAAAACTATAATTTAGTCAAATTTATTCAATAATTTTTTGTGTATGGTATATCTTAGAACATTAAATACACAATGTAATACTCAAAAATAGGCACTATAACTCGTAAACATAATTAAGATCAGTAAATTCTGGGATGATCATGCATGCTAACAGCCCCCAAGATGACTTAGCACGCTGTCTATCACTCAGTCAGTCACACCTGGCGATTCAGTGGGAGGTACCTAAAGCAGAGACGTCTGCCCTCTAAATTCTAAAAGCCTCAGTTATTGGCCTCCCCTTTTTTGTTGCTATTGCTACTTTGACCTTTGTGCAATGCTTTTCTGTCACCCTGGCACATTTCTTTGTCTGTGTTACACCTTTGTTCACATGATCTTCAATAAACACTGCTACTTACTACTTACTACTGGATATATGCTTGGCAATTCTCTCCTCACACAAGAACTTGGACTATTATTGGCCCATTCAACTGTAATATCCCCAGGCATTGTCCTTGTCCAGGATTAGGTTGGTCAGTTACACTACACCTCTGCTGCCCCATGCCAAGGGGAATCAAAACAAAGCTGGCTTGGAGTTGGTGGATGGTCGTACCATGGGCTGGCAGCCTGGCACTGTGTCATTCCCATCACAGGATGAAGGCCTGGGACTGTACTGTCCCCAGTTGTTTTCTTTTAGGGCTGGAAAAACTTCACACCAAGCTCTCCTGGCTTTGAGGTTTGGTGTTGAGAAATATGCTATTATTCTGTTTCTTGCCTTTATAAGTTACTTGGTATTTTCTCCAATAGCTTTTAGTATTCTTTCTTTGTGCTGAATTTTTGGGATTTTGACTATGTGTCATGGTGAAGTTTATTTCTGACTGGCTATTTGTGGTTTTGTATGCCTTTTACCTGGACACTGAATTCTTTTCCTCAATTGGAAACGTTTGTGTTACAATTTTGGTGAATATATTTTTTATAACTTGGGTGTTATGTTCTAATCTTTCCTTAAAGCCTACAATTCCAAGGGGTTATTTTGTTTTCTGTTTTGGGGGTTTTTAAAATTCATTATCCAGTAGCTGTTGAATCTAGCTTCCATAGTGTTTTACTATTTCAGGTTATCACTCAGTGCATGATCCCCAAACAGCCTTGTTTTGTAGTTCTGACATTCTCTCCTAACAATGATCACTCCTGTTGCCCATACTTTCAATGAATTTTTAAAGTCCTGGATTTCTGCTTGGATTCATAATCTCTAATTCTTTATTAACATGGTCACTCATATCTGGTGTTGTACTGGTTAATTCAATCCGCCTTTTGTCCATGTCTTCTTTAAGTTTGGTGAATATCTTCTTCTTTAAATCCTTGGTCTGTTTATTTACGTCCCCTTGAGCAATGCCATTAGACACATAAAAGACAAAATCACAAGAGACACTGCCACTGTAGAGAGGATTAGAAGAAACTACTTTGTAAACTTATATTCCAATAAATCAGAAAATCAGGAAGAAATAGATAAATTCCTAAACACATATGAATTACCACAACTGAGCCAAGAAGATATAAAAACCTTGAACAGATCAATAAGAAGCAATGAAATAGAGACAGTAATAAAAATCCTGCCAATTAATATAAGTCTGGAACCCAATGCAGTCATTGCTGAATTTTACCAGACCTTCAGAGAAGAACTATGGTTATTAATCTTTTAATTCTTCCATGAAACTGAAACTGAAGGAACACTGCTAAACTTATTCTTTGAATCTAGCATTACCCTGATACCAGAACTAGAAAAGGACTTAACAATAAAAGAAAACTACAATTTCTTTGATGAACACAGATGCAAAAATCCTCAAAAGATTCACAAATAGAATGCAACAAGTCATTAAAAAGATTGTACATCATGATCAAGCTGGCTTCACCCTAGAGGTGCAAGGATGGTTCAACATATGTAAATCAATCAATGTAATATACCACATAAACAGAAGTAAGGATAGAAACACATGATCATCGCTACAGACACATAAAAAGGCTTTGACAAATCCAACATTCCTTCATGATAAAACCATAATGAAAAGGTGTATAAAATAGCATTACCTCAAACTGATAAAAGCCATTTATGGCAAACCCACTTTCAACACCATAATAAATGAGTAAAAAGTGAAAGCTTTCCCTCTAAAATCAGGAACAAGACAAGAATGCCAGCTCTCACCATTCCTGTTCAATATAGTACTTGAAACTTTAGCCAAAGCAATCAAGGAAGAGAAACAAAAGGGATTTTAGCAAGAAGGGAAGAACTCAAACTATCTCTTTGCAGATGACAAGATTCTTTATATAAGTTCCAAAATCTGCACCAGAAAACTCTTAGAACGAATAGACAAATTCATCAAAATGTCAGGATACAAAATAAGCACACAAAAATCAATAGTGCTCCTGTACACCAACAATGAACCCACTGAGAAAGAAAGCAGGAAAACAGTTCCACTCACAATAGGTTAAAAAATATTAAAGACCTAGGAGTCAACCTAATGAAGGAGTTGAAGGGGTTCTATAATGAAAATTTACAGAACTCTGAATAAAAAAACTGAAGAGGACATTAGAAAATAGGAAGACATCCCTTGTTGTTAGATGAGAAAAATTATTATCATGAAAAGTGGCAATATTACCAGAACCAATCTATAAATTCAATGCAACCCTTGTGAAAGTACCTACAACATTCTTCACATAATTAGAAAAACAATCTTAGAATTCATATGGAATCAGAAAGGATCCAGAATAGGTAAAATATTCCTAAGCAAAACCAAAAACAAAACGAAAACACTGTAGGCATCACAATACAGTAGTACCTCGGTTCATGAACATTTTGCAGACAATTTGGTTTGCAAAGAGAAGTATCTAGCAAAATTTTGTTTCTGTTTGTGAACTCTGCATCAGGTGACAAACAGGACCACAGCCATCTTTCCTGCATGAATACAAATGTGGCCAGTTTTTCCAGAATTGTGGAATGAAGTAAATTCATGAACTGAGGTAGTATTGTAGTTATACTACAAATCACATAATACTACAAATCTATAGTAACAAAACATGTTACTGGCACAAAAACAGACATGTAGACCATTTTTTTTTTAATTTTAAAGAGTAAAAGAAGGATAACATAATAATAAGGGGGGCTTACCAAATTAGACACAAAGTGGTAGGAAATTATCAATGGTTATTGTTTTACATATTGTTATCTACAAGATAGTTTCTCAGGAAAACAAATACACAAATAATAGTGAGTTACAGACAAAAGAGGTAAGAGATTATCAATAGTTGTTGTACTATACTTTGGTATCTTCAAAGTGGCTTCTAAAGAAAATAAATAGAGCTATACATGAGTGACCAATTGAATAATCATTCACTATTCTCAATGGTTGTTCTAGGAAACATAATAATAAACATACATCCATTTATGGAATAGGATAGGAACAATACAAACATTACAGAGTTATGGATAGATTAGTAGGAAAATATCAGTGGCTGTTGTAATACATGGTGGTATCTTCAAAGTGGTTTCTCAGGAAGACAGAGATACGCAAGAAGGATCTAACAAGTAGTTACAGCCTAAGGGTTGTCAAAAATCAAGTAAGCTGTCTGGGGTGAAAGCCATTTTTTGTAGCATTTTCTCTCCAGCCTCCCATCACATTGGGACCCCACAACCAGTTAGTGTCCTCTCCCCAGCTGTCAGCACAGGCAGCAGGAATCCTGCTGCAGACTTCTCCGGAGCTCCACCACAGCCTGTACTGTCAGGGGAAGAATGGCTTCCAGGGAGTCTCTGCAGGTATTGTGCAAGGTCTTCCTGGTTTACAGCTTCTGAGTTGCTCTCATGACCCCAGTCCACAGGACCTCTGACTCCTCGGACTTAGTCTGCATTCTCATGTTCTCCAAGTCCTTGTTCAGCAGCTGCTCCTCCGCTGGCTCTGGACCTTTCTGGTTCTCAATGGCAGGAGCAAGAGTGGCCCATTGTATGGCATGTATTCCCAGGGTTTTTTCCATGTTTGAATGATTCACACATGTCCATGGGTGGGCATCTGCAGCCGGTGCATGGTGGGCCAATTGTGTCATTGTTTCTCTGTGTCATGGTGGTTCTCAATTGAGCGGCGGTGGTAGGCCTGAGGGCCAGTGTGCAACAGTGCTCGCCGCCACATAGCTCCCCCTGCACCGGGGGCCCTCCTTCTGGGGGCCTACGAGGCAGGGAGTGAGCTGGTCCGAAGACCAGCGCTCCCTACCCGTGGCTCATGTAGACCAATTTAATAGAAAAGAAGATACAGGAACAATACCATGTACTTACAGTCATCTTGGCAAAGAACCAAAAACACACTTTGGAGAATACACTTGCAAAATGTTGAAACTAGATCCCTAAGTCTTGCCCTGTACTAAAATAAAGTCAAGATAAATCAAAGCTCTAGATATAAAAACAGAAATTTTGAAACTGCTGGAAGACACTTTGCACAGACTAAGATTTCCCTGAAGAGAACTCCAATAGCACAAACAAAAACAGCATGAGCAATCTTCCATTCTTACATCTGGTAATCTGAGCAATGTAGTTGAGGACAGTGATATGTGATGTAACAACCACTGCTGATACGTATTATTTTGTCTTGAGACCCTGTATCACTTTGAATGTTCTTGCTTTGCTTTGTTTATGTTCGTGATACTAGTATACTGCTACTGTTCTATTTTTTTTTTGTTTCTCATTTACTACTCTCTTTAAAATAAAATTTTAAAAAAGCTTTTCCACATCAAAGGAACAATAAGAAGAGTGAAGAGATAACCTACAGAACAGAAGAAAAATCTCTGTTAGCTACTCTTCTGATAAAAAAGTAAGAAGAATTAAAAAATATTACCTAGCTTCAAACACCAAATGACTCAGTCAAAAATGGGCAAATGAACTGAACAGATACTTCTCAAAAGAAGTAAAATGTCCAATAATATATTTTTTAAATGTTCAACACCTTTGGCCATTAGGGAAATATAAATCAAAACTACACTGAGATTCCATCTCACCCCAGCCAGAGTGACCATCATCAAAAACACAGATGACAGTGAATTCTGGCAAAGATGCAGGAAGAAGAGAATCCTGCTACATTGGTTGTAAGACTGTAAACTAGTGAAACCACTATGGGAATCATTAGAAATTTCTCAAAAAATTAAAAATAGAAATCCTGTTTGACCCACCTCTACCACTCTTTGGTATATTCCCAGAAAAATTAAATATATCATACTATAGTGGTGCATGCATAGCCTTTTTATAGCAGAATGATTCACAGCAGTTAAGCTCTGGAAAGAACCTAGATGCCCTCCAACAGAAAAATGGATACAGAAAATGTACACAAAAATGTAATATATATGTATAGAAATGTTTTATAGGTATGAGTACTATTCATCCATAAAGAAGAATAAAATCATGTCATTTGCAGTGAAATGTACAGAATTGAGGACCACTATCTTAAGCTAAATAAGCCAGACTCAGAAAGCTAAATATCCACTGTGTTCTCTTGTATGAGGAAGCTAAAATATAAATTAGTAAAAAAATAAATAAATAAGATAGAAAACAAGAAGGTGGATTCTTGGAGATAGAGGGATCAAGGGAATTTGGAAGGAAAAAAAAGGGTAACAATAGAAAATGATCAAGATATTTTATATGTAAGTAGCAATTTTCCAAATGAACATCACTATAATGCCTATCAGGCATTTATTTTGTGTTTATTCTCAATGTCATGATGTAGGTGTCATTGTTTTCTCCATTTTATAGATGAGGAAAACTGAAGTATAAAAATTTACTTCACTTCTGTAAGTTAACAGCTACTCAAAGACACACAACAAGCCAGAGACAAAACAGAGATCCACATTTGGAATCATCTGAACCACAACCTATACACTTCAAGATACCAAGAAAAAAATACACAGAAGACATGATATGTCTAAAAATGAGCTGCAAAATAGTACACAAGGATTATGACACTAGGGAAAGGTATCAGAAATGTCTATGAGAAATTATACAAAAATGATAGGACACTGCATTTGAGTGACGCAATCAAGGGTGATTTTTGTTTTCCAAATTTTCTCTGAGAAGAATTAACTCTGTCAATATTTCCAATATCTTTTTAAAGATATATTTAGAACACACATTATAATGTGCTGTTCCTAAATGGTTGTGTTACTGCATAGGCTGAAATCCCAGCACTGGCTCAAACCAGCTATGAGGCCTAAGATAAGTGGTGTAAGCTTTGCAGATCAATAATAATTACACAAAAAGAATAGATTATTTTTAAAATGCTTTCAAATTTTTATGAAATTATGTATTTTCAGCAATAGTTGTGATATTGAAACTCTGATTTGACTAAAATGATACTGTCAAATTTTTTAGTTTGGACATAAAGTATTCCACCATTTCAATTAACATTTTCTGTCTGTTTCACAAGTTACAGTAGATAGATCCCATTGTAGAAAATAAAAATGTATTGTTTTTAACAATAGTATCTAAATAGAAGGTTGAAAAATTATTTTTGAATAATTGCTTCAGTACAGGAAATATTCAATGGATAGTTCTTGTAATTGACTCAAATTCCAATCAGTCTTCATGGCTCCTTGCAGGATCTTCCTCACATACCTATCTGTAAGAATAGCTTGGAGCTTGAAAGATACTGTACACCTCTACTTAGGGTTGCCAGGGTTAGCAAATAACAATACAGGATACCCAGTGATAGTTGAATTTCAGATACCTCCCAAATAATTTTAGTATAGGTGATTCTTGGGACATATTTATGTACAAAAATCACTCATTGTCTATCTGAAATTCAAATTCAGTGAACACCTTGTATTTTACATGGTAACCAGATCTATGCAGAATTGTGAGGAAAAAATTGGGAAATTTTCTTAAATTTTATGGACAATATTAAAGTACTACCGAATAATAAGTTCACTTAATTGCAAAAATGAATACAAATACTCTGCTACAAGAAGGACTACTGGATATTTCCTCCACAAGTAGCAATACATTATGAAATTATGATCATAAACTTCTCTTAGTAGTCAAAAAGGGTGATTTACCTGATCAGATTTTCATTCTTTTTTTCCATTGAAAATGGCATGTTAGCAGAACCATTGAATAATTCCAAAAGTAGTGTGACTGCAGTGTTCATTAGCTGACGGATGAGTTCTTGAAATATGTAGTCAACTAGCATGAGAAACCTGGAAATTGTTTCCAACAAACACCGATATTTAGGCAGTTTGAAATGTGTTTTCTCATTTTCAGGCAGCTTTGACTCAAAATACTCTTTAACATCTTTCTTTTCCGCAACCTAGTTTAAGAAGTAATGGTGGAACATGCGGATTGCTCGTGTTAGTACAGTATTGTTATAGCCTGAGCTTAAACTTTATCAAAACTTTCATTAAAATTTTACTTCATGTTTATACTGTATTCAAACATTAGACCAAAAGAGAGAAATTTATGTGTCCTGAAGCTTATGAAGTTTGGTGTCTCACAAGCAGGTAAGTTTAGAAGCCAAACAAGAAAGATGATACTACTAAGTATCTATGTGTTCCTACATAGAAGGACCTTCTCCAATAGCAGATAAGGTAAGAATGTTTGAGAACAATGTTCATTATCTTAGTGAATCTTCTTCATAAACTCTTTGTGAAGTTTTGTTTCACTTAGTTATATTTCTCCTGAGCAGTGGGCTTTCCTTTATCTTATAAACACCCTGAACTTTGCAATTGACCACATTTCCCCCTACATGCCAGTTCAAATTAGTTTTTTAGGATCTTGAACTTGTGTATATATAAATATGCATATTTATGTGCTCCTACATATATATATGTAGATATATACCCTGTATATATATTCTTTGTATTTTGTGTTGCAACTAGAGAAGTTCCTGCACATAGTAAATAGATAGTCCTAGGAAGTTTGTTAGTTAGCCACCTTTGTCTTCTGCTCCCCATTTCCAACACTTATTTCCAGACATAAAATCTGAAGCAATTCTTCAGTTAATATATAGCAACCAAGAGAATATAATTCAAGAATTACCTTTAAAAGTGTACTTTTTATCTTTGAAATTGCTTTATCCCTGATATCCTCAAGCTGCTTTAATGCCTGAGTAGCTTGCTGTAACTGTTCTTCACAAAATTCATCTAGGGAATATGTTCGAAATCTATCCAGCTAATTAAATGATAGCAAATTCTGAGTGTTGGAAAGCAAAGCTCATAAACAACAACAACAAAGACAGAAGATATTTATGCAACTTTTCAAGTCATAAAGAAGAACATGGTATATAATTTCCGCTTTATGTGCTTTACACTTTATGTTCTATATGCCTTTATATATTCTTCAAATTTAAATACCATAGTTAAATCTAAATATTGGTTAAAAAACCAGAAAAAATACAATAGTATTTTAAGTCATGGCAGATTATCTGAAACAGAAAAATTTTAAAGTTAAGGTGTTTTTCAATATCTATGAACTTGGAGAACTCGCCGAAATCATTTTTACTTTTCAATTCCCAATTATTTGTCAAAAACAAGATATTAAGTGCAGGATAAAGAGGTTAAAATTAAATAATAGAAATAAGGCAAATTTTAGTTGGCATTTTACCAAATACCAGCAAGGGGAAATTTCCGCCAGCTATTCTATCCATTCCTGTCTGGTCCTGCATGCATGCCATCCTTCCTCCTCAGAACATTTTCTTATTTTTCCTACACTGTTTCTTGCCACAGTATATTTTCATCAATAAACATGCAGACCACTTTATCCCCAGATGCACTGTAACTATCAATAAATCTGTGCTCAAACTCTAAGCAAACAGAGTAAAGAGCGTTATTCTGACCTTGGCATTTGGCTTTACTCTTGGATCTCTCCCTCTTCTGGTCCCACATCTCATCACCAGGTCCTCAGTGTTTCAGCAAGCAAAGTCTCAGAAATCTCCTTTCATTTCTGTCCTCACTGCTACGGTCCTAGTTGAAGGCCTTATTCTCATGTTGGTTATTTTAGTAGTACACGAATTCTTTAGCCCTAGTATCTTTCCACTTAAGAGTTTTTCAATGAATCAGCATCACAGTAGTTTTCCTCAAATACCATGCTTAGAAACTTTCAGCAGCTGTTTTGAGGAGCAATTCTCAGGACTTTCCTGACCTAAGAATCATAGGAGAGACTTGCTAATCCTGTAGACTACCAGCACCACTTACTGCCTTCTCCAGGGAAAAGGATGGGACACAAATATCTACAATTTCACCAAGACCCAAAATACTTCCTAGTAAAACCAACTGTTTACTCTTTGAAGAAGAGACATTATCTATTTGGCCTCATTCTGTGTGCATGCTTGAGTGATGGCCTCTCCAGAACTCAGTTCAGACACCGGCAGGTGAGGGTGTAGTCTGATGGCAACATGTGTGTTGAGGTAGGGCCTTCAGGAGCTTCCATTCTCACATTTACAGCTTAGCTACCTCCTCCTTGGCTCCTCATGGCCAGTCTTCCTCACAGTGTGCACCCTGGGGATGCAAGCCTTCTAGGACCAGCTCTGAACTGGGAATCTGCTGCCCTCCAGCTGAGCCTGCTCCCTGCCCGCTGCCAGTCACAGAGGCTCCTGGTCTTGCACACTGCTATCCTCACAGCCCCACAGGAGTGCCCAACACCTTGGGGAGGAGCCCATCCCATTTCCCCTTATTCTATTATTCTTGGCCTGCCAGTGATGATCCAACCTGCCTTCTAATCAAACTTATTGAATAGCTTATTCACATTTAAATTCCTTACTTCTTTTGTCAAAGTCAGGATCCCAAATAAAGAGAAGCCTTGCTTTCTCTGAATTTCTGCAGCATGGCTACAGTTTTAATAGTGATACTGACAGGAAACACTCCTTGGCTTGTATTTTCCTAATTCATTAGCTAGAATGATTACCAAAGCAAGGAACTACCTCTAGGATTTACCATTTTTAGACATAAAGAATTATTTTTTCTGATACAAGCAGATTGACAATAGAAGGTTTTTTATTCATTTTCTTCACACAATAATTTGCATATAATAGACAATCAACAAATAATTATATATTGGCTGACAAAGTTTATTCTCTTCCTCTTAATGTACTGGGCCAAAAGTTTCTAGTATAGTCCTAACATCTGTTCTCTGTCACTGTTGACATTTCATCCATCAGCAGCTGAGAAACAGACACAGAGACTTTCTAAAATTTCCTTTGTCTTCCCATTCATTAAGTTAAGGGATGCATACATCTTGTCGGCCTCTAATAAAACAATCTAATATGACAGCTCCCCAACTTGTTTATTTCTACATGAAAAGCATATCAAAAGTACTCCTCAGTGACTTAAGTTGAGTTCATTCTTTTGAAATATTAACAGTCTCAATATAGCTATATAAAATAATATTAATAGTCTCAATATAGCTATACTTTGTCTACAGTGGCTAATTCACCTTCCTTCATTAGGTTTTATTTATCTACTCAAAGAATACTGAACAATCATTATACTTAATGGATTCTAAAAATAAGATGTTAATTTACAATGTTGCTCTTAATTGCATGTGAGCTCTGTCAAATTTATAACTTGTCTAAGCCCCTTTCTATTTCTAAATCTAAGTGATTTCATCAATCTTAATTTTCAATGTCTCTCTCCCAGTCAGTGAAATAAAATCAGCTGGAATCTGTTTCAACTGTACACTAAACACTTAAGATTAGTTTTTCCTTCTAAAAACTTATTACATACAAATTTAACTAAATCATTCAATGAAGATGATCACCTTTTCTACAAAGCTGAAAAAGAAAAATTCATAAATTTAACAAAAATCTGAGTTTCAACTTATAGTAAGTCTTGACATGCAACACTGAGAAAAGAATAGCTGGTAACTATTAATAATGTACTAGAGATAATTATTTATAAATAACATTACGTATTTAGAGACACACTTGAAAATAATCTCATAGAATTAGGTCAAATAGAAATTCTTTCTAAGGAATATTGCAAACGATTAAGATTGACTTCTGAGGAAATCACATTCTGAGTAGCAATTTCAAAACACCAAAAGGAGAATTCCAAAGGAATTCTCCTGTGAATCCAGAAGTCTATACTTCTTTGTTCTAACAGATTTCTACATGCTAGCATTAGCTTGTAGAAGGTAACCCCACCTACCTTCACAAGAAATATAGCAGAGGAATTATCCACATGTTCATTATAACTACTGATATTAACAGCATCTTCACAGAGTCCTCTTATATAAAGCAAACAGGATTGAAATAACTCATCAGCCCAAAAGAGATGATCATATAAAAATGACCTGAAAGTTAAACATTTCCACATGTTTGTATCTCATTAAAAAATTTTAAAAAGGAATTCAGAGCTATCTAGCGTAGTTTAGTTCATATGCCTGTAATTAATATGTATTGCATTGGGCACAAATTGAATGATAACGATGCTTACATTTAGCTGATAATGTTGTAGGCAAGACTAGGCACTAGCTGTGTTGAGTGTGGATAGCAAAGTGATATTTTTCCATTACAATGCTGAATCCTAATTTAAAATATCAAGGAGTATTATCTAAAAGGGGGCATATATCCTCAATGTATTAAACTTATTAAATCTAACTGAATTTCTTCAATTTACCTCTAATTACAGGAAAAAGTCACTTGCATAAGTGACCATTTGGAGACAGGGTCTGAAATTTTCCAACCACCTAGAAGTTAAAATGGAAAAAAGATAGGCCCTTTTCTTTTCTCTGTCCTTTCTGCTAATTTAACCATGGTCATAAAGATAAGACATGCCACTGTTAACAACAATGGGAAATCACAGAAAGGAAGAACCAGAGGACAAAAGAACAGGCAGAAGAGAAGGGAGAACTGGAGAATTTGACCAAGTAAAGCAAAATGTAAGTCATATATCTCCATCTCAAGCATACAGGGCATGTTGGTGAGATGAGTTCCAGAGGGTTTAGGTGGCCCCACCCCTACAGCCTTGCTGCTTTCATCCCATATGGTCTCTCTCTTGGACTGTCTATGGTGGAGGAAAGCTGCTCAACACACAGAATCTGGGAAATAGAGAGCAGTGGAAGATGCCAAAGAGGAAGAGGCCAGTGGCACCTCATTCATGAACTTGATTATTTCCAAGATTCTGGTCACAAACTGAGTGGGATGAGAACCAAATCAAATTCAATGGTTAGGTTCAATGTTGACCTTATAGGGAAATTTGATTGGGTTCTTGTCCAATTCAGTTCCAGCCAGAATTGTAGAGAGAAATGAGTTTGGGAACAGAAGTTCCCTAAGCAAGAGCTTGGAGCAAAGTATTTCAAGTCCTGAAAGAAAACAACTTTCAACCCAGACTGATGTACAAAACTATCACCAAAATTGTCTTTAAGAATTAATAGAGAAATAAGATACTTCCATGACAAAGGACAACTAAAGAAATTCATGACCACCAAGCCAGCTCTACAAAGTGTTCTGAAAGATATTCTAGAAAGATAACAAAGAGTACAATTCCAAGAACACTGACAGAAAGAAGCCACCAGGCAGGGTAAGAAAAAGAAGAAATACAAGGAACCAATACCAGGAAAAGAATATGACAAGGATAACCCAATGCATATCAGTTATAACCATTAAGGTAAATGGTCTCAATTCACCAATCAAAAGAACAGTCTGGCAGAATGGATCAAGAAACAAGATCTAATAATATGCTGCATGCAAGAAACACATTTAACTCAAAAAGAAATTTATAGACTGAAAGTCAAAGGATGGAAAACAATACTCCATGTGACAGAAAGCCAACAAAAACAGGAGTAGTTATTCAATTTGCAGACATGTGAACTTGAAGCCAAGACTGATCAAAAGCGTTAAGTAAGTTCACTACATTATTGGTCAGAGAAAAGTCCAAGAAGATATATGCACCAAATAGAAGCACCCAACTATATAAAAGCAATATTAATGTACATGAAAAATCTAATAAGCATTAACACAGTTGTAATGGGGGAACTTAACAATCCCTGTTACAAATAGATATATCAAGTAGATAAGAAAATCAAAGAAATATCAAAACTGAATCAAATCTGTAAACAAATGGATTTGGAAGATGTCTAAATGTCTTAGTGTTCCACCCTACAACATCAGAATACACATTCTTCTCAGCTGTGTATGAAACATTCTCCAAAA
The DNA here is from genome assembly GCF_000276665.1 of Chinchilla lanigera. Taxonomy (NCBI): domain Eukaryota; kingdom Metazoa; phylum Chordata; class Mammalia; order Rodentia; family Chinchillidae; genus Chinchilla; species Chinchilla lanigera. The sequence continues at coordinate 691,944 of NW_004955520.1, forward strand.
TAGACCACATACTAGCTCATAGAACATGCTTAAGTAAATGCAAAGGAACTGAAATTATCCCATGCATATTATCAGACCATAGTGCAATAAAATTGGAAATCAATGGTAAAAGATGCCACAAAAACTCCACAAACACATGGAAATTAAGTAACACCCTACTGAACGAACAACCAATGGGTCACAAATGAAATTAAATAAGACATTAAGACAGTCTCTACAATTAAATGATAATGACAATACAACATACCAAAACTTATGAGACACAATGAAAGCAGACCTAAGAGGGAAATATACAACAGTGAATACCTATGTCAAGAAAATAAATCAAGCACAAATAACCAACTTAATGTTGAACTTCAAACTTCTAGAAAAAGAGTAGACTAAGCAAAAAGTTCATATGAGGGAGGAAATTATAAAGATCAGAGCAGAAATTAACACATTGGAGACTAAAAAAAGATACAAAGAACCCATAAATCAAAGAGCTGCTTCTTTGAAAGATTGAATAAAATCGACAAACCCTTAGCCACACTTATCAAAATGAAGGAATTGAATAAAATTGAAGGATTTTAATTTAAAAATGAAGGATTGAATAAAATCGACAAACCCTTAGCCACACTTATCAAAATGAAGAAAAGACTAATATTAATACAATTAGGAATGAAAAAGGTGAAATCACAATAGATCCTGCAGAAATATAGAAGGTCATGAACACCTAATTCAAGAGCCTTTCTTCTAATAAGATGGAAAACACATAACAAACGGACAGATTCCTAGATACATACAAATTACCAAAGCTGAATCAAGAAGGTATAAAAATTCTAAATATCCCAGGATCAGTCAATGAAATTGAAAATGTAATTAAAAACCTACCAACAAATGAAAGCCCAGGTCCTGATGAATTCACTGATGAATTCTACAAGAAATTTAGAGAAGATCTAATGCTGTTATTCCTCAAACTCTTTCATGAAACTGAAAGTGAAGCAGTACTCCCAGACTCATTCCTGGCAGCAATATTACCTGATATCAAAACCAGAGAAGGATCCAACTAAGAAAGAGAACTACAGGCCAATTTTCCTAATGAACATAAATGCAAAAATCCTCAATAAGATAATGGCAAACACAATGCAGCAAGTCATCAAGAGGATTATACACTATGACCAAGTATGATTCATCCCAGGGATGCAGGGATGATTTAACATATGCAAATCAACAAATGTAATACACCATATCAAGAGCCAAAGACAAAAATCATAAAATCATCTCAATAGATGTAGAAAAATCATTGGACAAAACCCAATACCCATTCATGATAAAATCTTACAGAAAATTGGAACAGATGGTCTTTATCTCAATCTGATAAAAGCTATCTATGACAAACCAATAGCCAACATACTAAATAGTCAAAAATTGAAAGCTTTCACTGTATCAGGAAAAGGACAAGGGTGTGCACTATCACCACTCTTATTCAATATAGTTCTGGAAACATTAGCCAGAGCATAAGACAAGAGAAAGAAATAAAAGGAATAAAGATAGGAAAGGAAGAAGTTAAATTATTATTATCTGCAGATGACATGATATTCTACACAGAAGATCCCCAAAAAGCCAGGAAAAGACTTCTGGATTTGATAACCACATTCAGTAGTGTAGCTGGATACAAAGTCAGTACTCAAAAATCAGTAGTACTCCTGTACACAAGCAACAAACTCATTGAGACAGAAATTAGGAAAATAACATCTTTCACAATAGCATCTAAAAAACCCCTTAGAATCAACCTAACACAGGAAGTAAAAGATCTCTACATTGAAAACTACAGTACTCTGAAAAAGGAGATCAAAGAGGATATCAGAAAATGGAAAGACACCCCTGGCTCTTGGGTAAGAACTAACATAGTGAAAATGGCCATACTCCAAAAATTGCTCTGCAGATTTAATACAATCAAAATACCATAAGTATACCTTACAGAACTACAGAAAACATTCATAAAGTTCATTTGGAATCAAAAGAGACCTAGAATATAAAAAACAATTCTAGGCAACAAAGGCAAGGCAGGAGGCATCACAATCCTTGACTTCAAACTATACTACAGAGCTACTGTGTTAAAAACAGCATGATACTGGCAAAAAAAAAAAAACAAACAAAAAACAAAACAGACCTGAGTATCAGTGGAACAGATTATAAGATGCAGAAACAACTTCAAATACACTCAGCCATCTTATCTTTGACAAAGGGCCAAACATATGCACTGGAAGAAAGACAGCCTCTTTAATAAATGATGCTGTGTTGGGGACCAGGGGATATGAAATTTTACTACGCTGGGGACCAGCGTACACGGATGAGGCCAGTATGATCCTGCTTTAAGAACAGAAGTATGCTGAAGGCTGTTATATTTCCTGGCTGCACAGAGAAGGTTCACATCTGCAGTACTCTTAAGGCAAGATAACATCTGCTGAGGACAATGTGAAGGACACATGCATCTGTAGCAGAGGGAAGAACTTGTTTTCTACTAACTTTTCCCTGTCTACCTCAGTCAAACTCCACCACCTGTTCTCCCATACTCATCACTTGCTAATAAAAGTGGGCCAACCACTGATATGGGTGTGTCTATTCCCAAGACACAGGTTCCTCCCAGCCCCTTTGTACCTTGAATATTGTCTTTTGTCTTTCTTTATTCTCCATCACCCCCTGCACCCGGGTATCCAGGAGTCTGATCAGCCCCTGGAAATTGGTGCCAATCAGAGAACATGAGACTTGGAGGGGAAGGCCCACCAGAGAGGGAAGTAATGATGTAGATGTTGGGGGATTCTGTGGGACAATTTTAGAGTTGGATGAATAGAAGTGAAAGAAAGTAGCAGCGCTGCAGAAAAACTTTTCTAAGTGGAATAATGAGGCAGAATTTGTCAGGAAGGGAACAAGGATATGTGCAGTTGTTGTGCATATTGTTGAAACGGGCAGGGGCTCAAGTCAGTACCAATTCCCTTTCAAAAACGTTGCAAGATATTATGAAGTATAACTCATGGTTTCCCCAAGCAAGAAATTTGGACATGGAGAATTGGGATAGAGTGGCAAAAATTTGAGAAGGCCCCATACTAGTGGAGAAGAGATTGCCCCATACACACTTTTAATGTAGAGTTGGGTGAAATCCATATTGGGACCTCTGTGTTCTGCAATGGTTACTGCATCTACTACTGCTCCTTCTAACGAGGAAAAGGGAAATGATCATAAAAAAGATACTCTTTCATGGCTCACACTTCTGGAATTCCCAAAGGCTAGCATGGGCCATCCTTGCTTATCTAAGTACCAGCAACTTATTTAGCAAGCTATGATGGCTGAGGACTCATTGGGCCTTGTTGTTTTCTTTTCATTGTTAAACAAGACCCAAATCATCCTCAACAAATGATACATGAACATCACAGGACAGAATAGAAAATTTTAAAAGAATTGAAACAGAGTATAATAAATAATGGAGTCCAAGGAACTTTTACACTGGAACTCTTGGATCCATTTTGGGAGCCCTTCATTAACCCTACAAGATATTAAACACCATGCCCATTCCTGTCTCTTGGCAGGCCAATACTTTCATTTTAATGTTCAACTACAAAAGCTTGCAGTACAACAGGCAGGCAGAAATAGGGAAGCAGGAAGACCAGGAATCACAGAAGATATGCTGCTAGGAACACGATCTTAAGCAGATCTTGCACAACAATTAGTTTATCCATTTATACTAACAAAGAACACAACCAGATAAATTTGATGATGAATAGGTATGGGCTAGAGTTCCCAAAGAGAGTACTCCAGTTCAGTCCTTTTTTATATATTTTACAGGGATCTTAGGAACTTATGCTCAATTACTTACTAGATTACAGGAGGCAGTCCACAGATCCCTCATTCACAGCAGCTGAAATTATCATGCTTCAACTGGCTTTTGAGAATGTAAACACAGACATTAAACAGGCCCTTAGGGTGTTCAGGGCCACAAAAAATCACGGAAATTACTTAAAAGCTTGTCAAGATGTAGGAACCAAATCTTATAAAAGTTCAATCTTAACCCAGCTATGTCAAGTTGATAGGGGAAAGAAAACTAAACCAACACCATTTTGTGTTCTAGTGCCATTTTAAAGTTTAAGTTTCAGCTTCTTTGTTTCTTGTACATGTTGTCATAGTTACCTAACCTGATACCAGCCCATGCTCTGTCATAAGACTGCTTGTCCCCTATATAAAATGTCAAACACCTTTGTTCCTTTGTCACAAGCTAAGCCTGTGCTTTGTAGTCTTTCTATAGCTGCACTAAATCATATCAGCAGCCCCCCCATAGACCCAGTATTAGACCTGGAACTGGAACTGTATAACTATCCTCCCCTCCTGCCCTTCAGGGTTGGCACTCAGTCATATACTGGGTGCCCACTGCCAGCCCCTAATAAACTTGCTTGTCTCTGCATCTGGCCTCCACAGGTCACTCAATTAAATAAGTGCCTTTGCTGCAATAAAATTTTACAAGGAGGGACAAAAATGTCAATATTCAATGTTTTAATCATGGGAAAACAGGACATGTTCATAAACAATGTATTGCTCCAGCCAAGTCAGGGGGCAAATATCCACCTCCCTGTGGGAGGGAATACCAATCGAGCTCGCAGTCTACCCTTGATGCAATAAAGGAAATCACTGGGCGAAGAACTGTTGTTCCAAATATCATAAATATGGCACTTCCCTATGGAAAACAGGAATCATCCCTGGGCCCTTCAAACAACTGGGGCCTTTCCAGTTCAGGCAGTCCATCTTAAGTCATCAATAGGATGTTACTTCCCTCACTCTCAGAACACCGGAAAATGCAAAATTAGATCTCCCTGCAGCTCAAAGAGTAATGTTTATTGGGGGGCATAAGCCAGAAAAAATATCCACAGGAATATGGGGATCATTATATGAGGATATTGTTGGACTGATTATGGGGAAAAGTAGTTTAAATTTATAGGGCATTACCAGGGTACCTGGGACAACTGACTCTGATTATGAAGGAGAAATTCTAGTTGTAGTGAATTCCTGGACATTTGGGCCTTTAAGTCATGTGACTGTATAAAAGCAATCTTTTACAGCAATAAAGTAAAAATCTTTCAGGTCTATACCTAGTATCAAATTTAAGGAACCCATGAGTAGATATCAGTGAACAGTCTTGTCTCAAAAAATGAATAGCCCCACACTATGCCAACATTTGTAAGTTGAGCACTATACCTGCTTGACAGAAATATCTTCAGACTTATATTATCCATTATATGGATGACATACTGTTGTCCACAGCATCCAAAGTAGAGCTACATACTGTTTCCCACCATTAAGAAAAATCTTAAGAGTAGTGGTCTATGCATAGCTCCTGATAAGGTATAGACTTCTAGGCCTTACTTGTATTTGGGAACCCCATCTACAAAGCAGGTGGTAGAATCCCAAAAGATAAAAATAAGACACAATTGTTTATTAACTTTAAATGATTTCCAAAAATTATTGTGAGATATTAATTGGTTTGAGAATGGCTGCTGATTATAATTGATCTAAAATATTCCTTTTTTGCAATCCCACCTGATTGTTAATGTTTTGCTTTCTCTGTACCTAGTATCAATTTTAAGGAACCCATGAGTAGATATCAGTGAACAGTTTTGCCTCAGGGAATAATGAATAGCCCCATGCTATGCCAGCATTTTGTAAATTAAGCCTTACTGCCTGCTCACCAGAAATATCCTCAGACTTATATTATCCATGATATAAATGACATATTGTTATCCACAGCATCAGAAGCACAGCTACATGTTTTGTTTGCTATAGTCAAGAGATATCTTAAGAGTCATGATCTCTATGTAGCTCCTGATAAAGTACAGACCTCCAGCCCTTATCTGTATTTAGGGATCCTACTTACAGAACAGATGGTGAGACACCAAAAGACAAAATAAGACATGATTTTTTGCTAACCCTGAATGATTTTTAGAAATTATTGGGTGCATTAACTGGATTTGGCCTAAGTTAGGTATTGTTACATACCAATTAAAACACCTTTACAATATCCTATAGGGTGACCTTCAGATCAATTCACCATGGCAGTTAACTCCCAAAGCACAACAGGAATTACAACTGGTAGAAAAAATGTTACAGTAGTGACAAGTATATCTAGTTAATGATCATCAACTTCTCATTTTAAATGTCTTAGACACCCCATGCTCCCCTACTGGGCTTTCAAGAGTTTTATAATTCTATTATTTCCCATTGAATGGCTGCACTTTCATCGTCAAATAACAAAAGCCTTACCTTTATATACTGAACAGATGATAAAAATAGTACTAGTCAGAAGAACTCATTATAATCAATTGTTTGGAATTGACCTTCTCTGATTATTTTGACCTTGGAGTAATCTCAATATTCAGTTCTGTTACTTATTGGCAAATTGCTTTTGCTGATTTTATAGGACACATTAATAATCACTTTCCTAATGACCCCACCTTCCAATTTTTTCTAAAACATCCATGTATAAAGAGCCTATTCCTCATGTAATCAACCTATTTTACAGATGGTTCCTCTAACAGGAAGGTGGTTATCTGGAGCAAGGACTTTCAACACGTCATTTTTACCCCAGGGCTATCAGCTCAAAGATAAAAATTATCACCATTTTATAGATTAGAGAACTTACTAAATTGACCCCATAAATATCATTAGTGATTCAGCTTATGTAGTGATTCTTAAATAACAGCTGGAAAGTGCTACTTTAAAAGCTAATCTAGACCTTCCCTTGTTTAATCTGCTTATTAGGTTACAAAGGACAATTCAAAGTCACTCTGACACATTTTATATTGGGCATATTAGGTCCTATTCTTTTTTTGTGTGTGTCGTTTTTTTGAAACAAGGCCTTATTATGTAGTTCAGGCTGGCCTTGAGCTCACTTTGTAGCACAGGCTCGTCTCGAACTCACAATGGTCCTCCTGCCTCAGCCGCCCAAGTGTTGGGATTACAGGCGTGCATCACCATTTACCGAGACCCTTGGCCTATGGCAATCAGTAGGTCAATTCACTGGTGCCTTATGTTACCTCCTTTGATTTAGCAAGACAGTCTCATTCCTATCATCATCAAAATAGCAAAGCTCTAACAAAAGAATTTCAATTATCTCTGTCACAAGCTAGAAAAATTGTCATGTCCTACCTGCCAACACATTCCTCATCCCATTCATTAGCAAATGAATGTTACTCACATCCCATCTTTTGGATGGTTACAATGCATTCCTGTCTCTATAGATACTAAGTCTCACATAATTTACAATACCTGCCACAGGGGCAAAATGGTAGGACATATTCAACAACATTGCTTATCTGTTTTTGCTGCTATGGGAGTAACTGATACAATCAAAACTGATACCCTCATACATTGGCAAGGCTTTATCCTCTTTCTTTCAACTTTGGCATATTAAACATCTCAAGGGTATCCCTAACTCCCCTACCTTACAATCAATCTATTCACCTCTGGGAACATATAAAAAAGCACATAAGGGCTGCTATGCACAGTAATATTTCTATGGACCTAAAAGCCTAACAAAAGGAAGTATTATCTATGTCTCAACAAAGCCATAATTTCACTGAGCAAATTCAAGATTGGGACGAGTTTGCAAATACTTTTGATCACCTTGATCAGTCGAATTACCTCAAGCCCTATTTTGGATTCTACACTAGATTGATTACATTAATATGCTTGTGTCTTTCATTTGTGTGCCTACTCTGCTACAGAGGACACCAAACCTGACAATGCCTAGATGCTATTTAAACTCTTACAATTACAGAAACTAAAAGGGGGAATTGTTGGGGACCAGAGAATATGAAACATTTTACCATTCTGGGGACCAGGCTATGTGACTGAGGCCAGTGTGACCTTGCCTTAGGAACAGAAGTATGTGGAAGACTGTCATACTTCCTGGCTGCAAGAGAAGGTTCATTTCTGCAGTACTCTTAAGGCAAGAAAACATCTGCTGAGGACAATGTGAAGGACACAGGCATCTGGGGCAGAGGGAAAAACTTGTTTTCTATTAACTTTTCCCTGTCTACCCCAGTCAAAGGCCACCACCTGCTCTCCTGTGCTCCTCACTTGCTAATAAAAGTAAGCCAACCACTGAAATTTATGTGCCTATTCACTAGAGACAGGTTCCTCATGGTACCCTTGTACATTAAAGATTGTCTTTCTTTATCTTCCACCCTCCCTCCAGGTATCCGGGTACTGATCAACCTCTGGCAGTGCTGGAAAAACTGGCTCTTCATATGCCAAAAACTAAAACTAGAACCATGTCTCTCACCATGCACTAAGCTAAAATCAAAATGGATCAAATATCTAAATATTAAAACAGAAACACTAAATCTGCTGGAAGAGAGAATAGGTACAACTCAAAGACATATGTGTAGGCAAAGACTTCGTGAACAAAACCATGACTGCACGGGAAATACTACAAAGAATCAACAACTGGGATCTCATCTTACTAAAAAGCTTTTGGACAGTAAAAGAAATCACAAACAGAGTGAAAAGACAACCCACAGAGTGGGAAACATTTTAGCCAGCTGTTCCTAAGACAAAGGACTAATATCTAGACTATATAAAGAACTGAAAAAAAAATCAGAATCCCCAAATTCAAAGACCCAGTCCAAAAATGGGTATCTGAGATGAATAGACACTTCTCAGAAGTACAAATGGCAGATAAATATATAACAAATTTTCAACATCACTTGTCATTTGATAAATGCAAATTAAAACAATGCTGAGATTCTATCTCAGTCCAAAAAACAACCAATAACAAATGCTGACAGGGCTGTCGGGAAAAAAGAACACTTCTCCACTGTTGGTGGGAGTACAGACTGGTGCAACCACTGTGGAAATCGGTATGGAGTTTCCTCAAAAAACTAGGACTAGATATCCCATTTGACCCAGCTATTTCCCTTCTTGGTATCTTCCCAAAAGAATTACAAGCATCATATCGCAGTGATACATGTGCACTCATGTTTATAGCAGCACAGTTTGTGATAGCTAAATCTTGGAAACAACCCAAATGCCCATCAAACTGATGGATTTAAAAATGTAGTTTTTAAAAAGCATATATACTTGTGTGTTACTCAACTATAAAGAATGGTAAAGTTGAGATATTTATAGCTAAATGGATGAACCTTCAGACCATCATTACAAGTGAAACAAATGGAACACGTTGTGTAAATAACACATTATCTTTCTGGTATGAGAAACAAATTGTAAATAAGAAGCAAAATGTACAAAAGATACTGTGAAATAGTAAGAAGTTGTTCAAAAGCAAAGGAGAACTAGGGAGGAGCAAAAGGACAAATGAAAGGAAAGGAAAAAAGGAGAAAAGGGGGGGTAAAATGGAAACAAAACTGTGTGAATAATGAGGGGAAGACCGGTGGAAGGAAGGGGAAGGGAATGGGAAAAAAAGATGAATCAAGATATATCATGTACCGGTACAAATTCCCTATAATGAATGTGATCATTATGTGTACCTAAATTATAACAATAAATTTAATTAAATTAAAAGTAAATAAATAAAAATAATAAAGAATATTCTTGGGCAAAGGAAAAGCAAGAGAATCTGTTGCCAACAGATATGCTCCAAGATTATTAGCTGATACATAACAAAACCCCTGCTGGGTGGGTTAGACTATCATTCTAACCCATCTGACAACACGGCACACAAAGACAAAAGAAAGACAGAGAATATTCTGTAGTTGAGGAGCTCTGGGATGGCCCAATGTTCTCTGTGGAACAAAAGGCATTGTCTCCAAAATCTCATGGTTTTTATTGGTATCAATCAGGAAGGTGGGTGGAGGTCCTGAAGGAGAGCATAGGGAAAAGAAACTTTGTAGTCATACCAGGCACAGAGGCCTCCAACTAGCAATGCACAGATAGTTTTGACGTATGTAAGGCTGGCATCTTTACTGCCAGGAACATTTGTTTCAATATAGCCAGCTCTACATGGCTTAGTAAAGAAGGTGAGAGGTCAGGGACAGGTTGTGGCAAGGACTTTGTTTCTCAGAAGAAAACAGCATGGTGGTCTCCCACAGATACTGACAAAACCCTTATAAAATATACACATAAAGACAAATAACTAGAGTTATTTTAACAATATTGTAAAAGAATAAAGAAGAGAGAATCGTTCTTCCTGATTTCAAAACTTATAATACAGCTATGTCAGCTATGTCTAAAGATTTTTGTGTGCTGATCTTGCATCCTGCTACTTTGCTGAAATTGTTAATTAATTCTAGGAGCTTTTTGTTGGAGTTCTTTGGGTCTTCTATGTCATCTGCAAATAATGATAATTTGAGTTCTTTTCCCATATGTGTCCCTTTCATTTCTTTCTCTTGCCTAATTGTTCTGGCTAATGTTTCAAGTACTAAATGAAATATCTAAGAATTAACCTAACCAAGGAAGTGAAGGATCTCTACAAAGAAAACTACAGTACTTTGAAAAAGGAGATTAAAGAGGACATCAGAAAATGGAAAGATGTCTCTTGCTCCTGGATAGGCAGAACCAATATTATCAAAATGTCCATAATTCCAAAATTTTTATATAGATTCAAAGCATCCCAATCAAAATACCAACAGCATATTTTACAGTCCTAGAGAAAACAATCTTAAAATTCATATGGAGCCAGAAGAGACCCCAAATACTGAAAGGACTTTTGGGCAAAGCAAGCAGCCTGGCAATGTCTGGCTTTAAGCTATACTACAAAGGAATAGTGATAAAAATGACATGGTACTGGGACTAAAACAGACACGTGGATCAACTGAACAGAATGGAGGATACAGAAACCCTCCTCAGATACATCCAACTATTTGATCTTCAACAAAAGTTCCAAAAGCATATGCTGGAGGAAAGATACCCTATTCAACAAGTGGTTTGGGAATTTGCCAAAGAATGAAACTGGGCCCTTATCTCTCACTGTGTACTAAGTTAAAATCAAAATGGATCAAAGATCTAAACATTAAAACAGAAACATTAAACTTTCTGGAAAATAAAATAGGTAAAACCTTTGAAGACATAGGTATAGGAAAGGATTTTCTCAACAGAACCCCAACTGAACAAGAAATAACAGTAAGAATCAAAAAATGAAATTACATTAGACTAAAAGGTTCTGTACACCAGAAGAATCAAGCAGCAGAGTGAAGAGGAAACCTGCTGAGTGGGGAAAAATTTTTGCCAGCTATTCCTCAGACAGAAGACTAATATTCACAATATACAAAGAACTTGTGTAAATTAAACCATCTAAAATTAAAGACCCAGTCAAGAAATGGGCTAGAGAAAAGAACAGACACTTCACAGAGGAAGAAATACATAACATTAACAAGTATATGAAAAAAATGTTCAACATAGAAAAACGCAAATTAAAAGAATGCCAAGATTCTGTCTTACTCCAGAAAAAATGGCATTAAGAAATCAAACAATAACAAACCCTGTCATGGCTGTGGTGAAAAAGGAATCCTCCTGCATTGCTGATGGGAATGCAAACTAGCACAACCATCATGGAAATCAGTAAGAAGATTTCTCAAAGAATTGAAATTAGAAATTCCATATGATCCAGCTATTCCTCTGCTAGGTTTCTTCCCCAAAGAGCTTAAGGCATACTACAGTGATATATGCATGCCAATGTTTATAGCAGCACAATTAGTCATAGCTAAATCCTAGCCTGTATAGCCATCAACTGATGAATGGATATACAAAATGTGGTATGCACATTTTGGAATACTAATAATGGAATACTATTCTGCTATAAAAAATGACAGATATGTAGGAAAACAGATGCACCTGGAAAATACAATACTGAGTGAAAGAAAGCAGACACACAAGTTTAATTACTGTATGATATCTCTCATTTGAGCAAGGCATAGTTCAAAGAAATGATAAAGGCATAGTTCAAACAAAGAAATGATAAAGGATGGATAGAAAGGGACAGGGGAACAGATCTTGTCCAACAGGAAAGTGGCCTAAGGGAACAAGAGGAAGGGTGAGGAAGAGGGGAAGGAGCAATGAGAGGAATAAATATGTGCCATGTACAGGATCCTAATAACTCCAATCAATGTAAACATTTAAAAGCCAAATTTAAGAATCTTTGGAATACAAAAGGGTCTTGAGATAGAGACTAAAGACGCAGAAAATTTACTCAGTGGAATAATAGCAGACTATTTCCTAAACCTTGAAAAAGATAGGCACACCAAGGTACAAAGGCCATGCAGAACCCCAAACAGATGTGACCAGAAAAGAACCTCTCCACTTCATCTCATAGTTAAAATGTCAAAAGTCAAGAGCAAAGAAATAATATTGGAAGCTGTGAGAAAGCAAACTTGCCTGAATAACAGTAGATTTCTCAGCAGAAATTTGAAGGGCAAGAGCTCATGAGAAATGTACCTCAAGCTCTGAAAGAAAGTAATTGCTGTAGATACCAAAGCTAGCCTTTAGAATTGGAGAAATGAAGATCTTACAAATTAAGTGAAAACTAAAGGGATTCATGACCACTAAGCCGAAACTTCAGAAGATATTTAAAGTATCATTTTCAAATTTAAATAAGTGAGATGACATGAATGTAGAAGAGAAACCCTTAGAGGAAGAGGACTGGAGGAGTGGAGTGGAAAGGGGGAAGGGACAGAAGGAGGAGATGATCAAAGTATGTTAAAGTGCAATCCAAAGTGGAATGTCAAAGTATGCCAAAGTGAAATCTACTATTCTATACAAACAACATTCACTAATTTTAAGAAGTCATCAGTAAAAAACAATTCAATTCAAAACCAGAGAAAAGACAAGGGACATTTCACCAAAGAGGATGCATAGATGGCACATAAATATATGAAAAAGATATTCAACACCAGGGAAATGCAAACTGAAACCATAATGAGATATTGCCATGCATCTAGGATAATGTCTAAAATAAAAAATGGTGACAACATCAAATGGCTTCAAGGATGTTGAGAAACTCAAACCTGTCTGGTGGGAACAAAAACTAAAAACAGTTTTGCAGTTTCTCTAAAAAATAAACATGCAACTACCATATAACTACTAACTCTGGGCATTTACCTCAGAGGAAAGAAAACCTGAGTTCCCAAAACCTCAGCACAAATGCTTGTGGCAGCTTTCTATGAAAGCCATCAACTAGGAAACACCTAGGTATACTTCAGTGTTTAAGCGAAGCACTTAAACAAAGTGTGCGGTCGGTCCATCCACATCACGGAAAGCTACTGAGAGTTAGAAAGGAACGAGTAACATAAGAAGTGGCCCCAAGGAACCTTCAGAGTTCTGCTGGAGTCAGTCCCAAAGGCTATCTACTATATAATTTCATCTTTATTACTTTTAAAGACCACTTTATAGAAGTATGACTGACATTCTAACAGCTGTACATATTTAGTGCATACAACTTGATACGTCTGGAGATAAGCATAGATCTCTGAAGCATCACTTTAATCCATGCAATAAAGCTCCAAAATTTCCTCTCATCTTCTTCATTTATTATTACTTGTGGTAAGAGTGTTCATGAAAAGACTAATATGTAGAAATGGGGAAGAGGTGAGTGGTAGCCACAAGTTGCACAGAGAGTAGAGTGAAGGGAATTGGGTTCAGATTTCAAAGGCCGACACAGTAGACCCTGAGGTGGCAGAGACAATCAGTGTCTTGACTATGTTGATGTTAATATCCTGATTCCATAATGTACCCTAGTTTTGAAAACTGCTATCATCTTGGGAGAAACTGGGTGAACGGTACAGTGGATCTCTGTATGCTCACAACTACATCTGAATCCAAAATTATAGGAAAATAAGAACTTTAATAAAAACAACAGGAAAGAAAACACGTGGCTGTTCTGCTACTACAAAATAGGGTTAACTGTCACCTGTCTTGAGTGATTTAATCATTCCTCCTTTTGGAAGCAAAAGTAAGACAAAGTAACCAAGCGAACTCACCAGGTTCCCTGAAGCATTTATGGCCAGAGAAAAATACATTGGGGAATGTAGTAAGTATTTAAGTATCTTTGAAAACATAAAGAAGGCACACTGTGAAGCTGATGTGTAGCTCAGTGGTAGGGCATGAGTTCAGTAAGTTGGAGGCCCTGGTTCAACCCCCAGCACCAGAAAAGAAAAAGATGAGTTAAATTTAATTGTGACAACAGGACATGGCTTTCCTATCACTAAAGGGACAAGAAATCATATCTGCTTCTATATTACTGTTTTTGCTTTATTTTTGCAGTTTTTACTTTTTATTAGTACACATTTGTATTATACAATGATTACATTTTTTGTTGCGAGTCAGTATATGTACATAACAGATCTCAACTCTTTTCATCTACCTTCTCTCCTCGACCTCTCCCTTCCTCTACCTCTTGATCTCCTTTCCATTTGAGAAAGTTCTATCTCCCTACTTCTGATTATCTTTTATTTTGTTTATAGTTTTGATCTCTCAGATAAGAGAAACAATGTGATATTCAAACTTGTATATTTGATTTATTTCACTTAACATTATGGTCTTGAGGGGCATCCATTTTCCTATAAATGATTCAACTTTTATCCTTCTCCATTATATGTGAATACTACATTTTCTCTACCTAGTCAATGGGTGTACAGGCTGTTTCTAAGATTTAGCTATTGTAAGTTGTGCTTCTATAAACATGGGCATACACATATTACTGTAACATTAACTCCTTTAGGCAGTTACCTAGAAGGGGACTAACTGGGTCAAATGGAATTTCTAGTTTTAGTTTTTTGAGGAATCTCCATACTGATTTCCATAGTGGTTGTGCTAGTTTACATTCTCACTAACAATAGTGAGAAGGGTTTTCTTCCCCTACAGCCTTGCCAGCATTTACTATTATTTGATTTCTTGATGATGGCCATTCTTTCTGGGGTAGGATGGACGCTCAGTGTTAATTTGCATTTCTCTACTGGCCAGTGATGTTGAGCACTTCTCCATGTACTCTGTACTTCCTCTATAGAGTATCCATCTCACTTACCCATTTTTGATAGGGTCTTTTACTTGGGGGGGGGTTCTAATTTTTTTGAGTTCTTTCTATATTTTAGATATTAGAGATGTTACTCACTCCTCTGTCTGAAGAATAACTGCCAAGTTTTTTCCCAATTCTGTAGGTTGTCTTTTCACTCTATTGGCTGTTTCCCTTGCTATGCAGCAATCTTTTAATTTTATTTGATCCCATTTACTGAGTCTTGGTCCTATTTATTGTGCCACTGGGTTTTTGTTCAGAAAGTCCTTGCCTAACTTCAAGAGTTTTACCTATTTTATCTTCCAAAAGATTATTTCTGTTAACATTTATATAATTGATCCATTTTGATTTTAGTGTCTAGATACAGTTTTTGCATATAAATATTTAATTTTCCCAGAACCATTTAATAAAGAAACTGTTTCCTCCAATGTATGTTTTTGGCTCCTTTGTCAAAGATCAAATAGCTGTATGTGCCTGGAGTTGTTTCTGCTTCCTCTATTCTGTTCCATCGATCCACGTCTGTTTTAATGTCAGTGCCATGCTGTTTTTACCATTGTAGTTTTGTAATATAACTTTAAATCCAAGATTTTGATACCTCTTGCTTTGCTCTTGTTACCCAGAACTGCTTTCACCAGTCTGAGTCATTTCTGGCTCCATATGAATTTTAGGATTTTTTTTTCTTTAGTTCTGTGAACAATGATGTTGATATTTTGATTGTGATTGTGTTAAATCTAGGTATCAGTTTTGGAAGTAAAGACATTTTGACAATTTCAGAACTTCTTAACCAAAAATTTGGGATATCTTTTCATTCTCTTGTTGTCCTCTTTGATCTCCTTTTCCAGGGTAATGTAGCTTTCACTGTAGAGGTCTTTCACTTTGTTGGATAGGTTAATTACTAAATATTTAATTCTCTTGATGCTATTATGAGTGGTAGTATTTTCCTAATTTCCTTCTCAGTGGTTCATTATTGGGGTATAGGAATGCTATTGATTTTTTTTTGTTAAGTATCCTGCTGCATTGCTGATTAATTCTATGAGTGTTTTGGCGGAATTTTGGGGGTCTTCCATGCAGAGGATCACATCATCTACAAATAATGATGATTTGACCTATTCTTTTCCTATTCTGAGAAGAATGCATTCTGTTGTTGGGTAGAACACTCTGTAGGTATCTATTAAGTTCATTTGTTTGAAGATTTGGTTCAACTCTGGGATTTCTTTGATTTTGTCTAGTTGCTATATTTGTGATAGTCAGGTATTGAGGACCCCACTATAATTGTATTGCTGCTTATCTGGTCTTTTTTATGTCCAGTAGTATTTGTTTTATGAAACTGTGTGTGCCACTGTTTGATGTATATATATTTATAATTTTTATCTCTTCCTGTTGAGTTGTGCTTATTTGCCTCTTCTGATCAGTTCTGGCTAAAAGTCCACTATGAAAACAAAATAGGTATTTCTGCTTGTGTTTGGGTTCCCGTTACATGGAATATTATTTTCCATTCTTTGATTTTTAGTCTATGAATTTCTTTCTGGGTTAAACGTGTTTCTTTTAAATAGCATATTACTGTATTTTGTTTCTTGATCCATTCTGCTAATCTGAGTCTTTTGATTGGGGAATTCTGCTAATTTGAGTCTTTTGATTGGGGAATTCTGCTAATTTTTGATTGGGGAATTCTGCATTTTGATTGGGGAATTCTGCATTTTGTTTCTTGATCCATTCTGCTAATCTGTGTCTTTCGATTGGGGAATTGAGGCATTAAGAGTTATTACTGAAAGGTACTGACTTATTCCTGCCATTGCAGTAATTTCTTGTTGCTCATTCCATGTCTTTCCCTTCTACTGAACTGTTCACCCAAGTAGTATATTCATCCTATTGGATATTTTGTAACTTCCTTTTCTCTTTCTAGGATATCCTTGAGAAATTTCTGGAGTGCTGGCTTTGTGGTCATGAATTTCTTTAGGTGCTGTCACAGAGATATTTTTCAATCAATTTAAAAAGTTTTGTAGGATGTGTCAGTCTGGATTAGGTGTTGTTTTCTCTTAGAGCTTGAAACACTTCACTCCAAGCTCTCCTGGCCTATAAGGTTTGTACTAAGAAGTCTGCTGTAATTCTAGTGGGTTTTCCATGATAAATGATCCATTGTTAAACAGTTTTTAAAATTCTGTTCTTGTGTTGGACTGCTAGAATTTCAACTGTGATGTATTGTGGAGAGGTTTTGTTTTCCAGTTGTGGCTATTTGGGGATCCATATGCCTCACTTACTTATGTGTTAAATTCTTTTCCCATATTTGGAAGATTTTTGCAATTATTTCTGTAGATAGCTTTTTTAATGCAATTTGTGTTGTCTCCTGATTTTTCATTAATTTCAATTAATCTTAGTCTTTGTTTAACAGCTGTTGGATCTACTTTCAATGTTCTCTTGTTTTTAAGGCATTTCTCATTAACTGATCATAGACACCAGCCCTGTCTTCTAACAATTTTTCCTCACATTGGTCACTTCTACTGCCCATACTTTGAATAGAATTTTTAATCTCTTCAGTTTGTTTGGTACCTTTTCATGGACCTTAATTCTTTTCTATGCTATATATTCATGCTTTGTATTGCTTTATTTAGCTTGGTAGCTTTTTATTAGTTTCTTCTGTAGATTCACTGATCATTTTATTAGAACCAGTTTATTTTATTAGGACAGTTTAGTTATATCTTCTTTGAACTCGCTGACCAATTTATTGATCTTTTTTTCATCTCCTCCATTATGTTTTCAAATAACTCAGTTTTGTGGCTTTTGATTCCTCCCCTTTGGTGCCCCATGGACCAGCTTTGAGGGAGCTGGGAGTTTTGGAAGGCATTTTGTTGCCTTATCGTCTCATGTTTCTATTTCTTTTCTGTGCTGAGGCTTGTGGGTTGATTACAGTGGAAGATGTTGTTGCTAGTATGGGGAACTTTCTAGTTAGTGTCTGCTTTTCAATGAAATAAATGATCCTGCCAATGAAATGAATAATGTTAGATGAAAGTAACAGAAAAGAACAAAAAAGAAAAAGGAAAGGAAATAAAAAACTAAAGGAAAAAAGAAAAATATTAAAGTAAAAAAAAAATGAAAAGGGATGGAGAAAAACAAGAAACAAAACGAGGAAAAATAGGTTCAACATCAAACATCAGTAACAAACACCAAAAAAATAAATAAGGGAGGAAAACTATGTTCAAACATTCCTCTATATATTTCTTTTCATTTGCTGTTTGTAATTCTTCATCTGAGAAGTGTCTTTTCCTCTCTGATTCCTATTTTTGGATTGGGTCTTTAAATTTGAGGGGTCTGATTTTTTTTAGTTCTTTATATATTCTAGATATTAATTCTTTGAGGAATACCTGGTAAGATTTTTTTTCCATTCTGTGGGTTATCTCCTCACTCTATTGGAAGTTTTTAAATATGATGTTATCCCAGTTGTTGATTCTTTGTAACACTTCTTATAGAATCAGCATTTTGTTCATACAATCTTTACCTACACCCATGTCTTCACAAGCTCTATCTTCCAGTGGATTTACTATTGCTGTTCTAATATTTAGATCTCTGATTCATTTTGATTTTATTTTAGTGCATGGTGAGAGACAGAGGTCTAGGTTTAATCTCTGGCATGTGGAAAGTCAATTTTCCCAGCATCATTTACTAAAGAGGCTGTCTTTCTTACAGTGAAGGTGTTTGTCCTCTTTGCCAAAGATAAGGTAGCTGAGTGTGTTTGAAGCTGTTTCTGCATCTTCTATTCTGCTCCAAAACAGCAAACAAATATATGAGAAAATGTTCAACATCACTAGTCATTTGAAAAATACAAATTAAAACAACAGTGAGATTCCATTGCATTCCAGAAAAAACGGTTATCAAGATATCAACCAGTAACAAATGCTGGCGGGGCTGTGGGGGAAAAGTCACTCTGCTCCACTATTGGTGGGAGTGTAAATTGGTATAACCAATATGGAAATCTCTTTGGAGAGTCCTCAAAAAACTAAAACCAGAGGTCCCATTTGACCCAGATATTCCCCTTCTAGATATCCTCCTGAAATAGTTAAAAGCATCATGCCAAAGTGTTTTTTATACACAAGGGAGTACTGCTTTGCCATAAATAAGGATAAACTTGAAGCATTTTTAGGTAAATGGATGAACCTTGAGAACATAATTTTAAGTGAATTCAGACATGCATGTTTCAATATTGCACTGTTTCTCCTCTGTGAGAAACCCAAAGAGTAAATAAGGACCAAAATGGAGGACAGACATTAAGAAGTAGAAAGAAAATGTTCATACAGGAAGGGAAACAAGAAGAGGATAGGGTTAAGGGACAGAAGCCAATAAGGATTTAAAAAATAAAAAAGAATGGGAGGGAAGAAGTCATCTGTATTTCTAAATAAGTGGTTTCCTTCTAGAACCTGCAGTCTTGGAATCCAGCAAGCCATGGTCCCCTCCACCCAGCTTTAAAGTTTGCAGGTCCATGGGGTGACCTTCCTGCTCCACAGGCCCTCCACGAGAAACCCCAGACCAAGATAACCATCTGGGCCGAGGCGCATCTGTGTGGGGCCCTGTGGTGACTAGAACCAAAATGCCAGCCTGGAGTGTTCCAGGGAGACTGTGCTCGCCCACACCGCCACGGTTCCCAGCTGCAACGCACGGAGAGAGCCAGGTATTTCCCAGCCACTCCCTGGGGGCAGTGCGTACGCACCAGGACCCTGCCGCCATTACAGATGGAGTCCTGGCCTCCCTGCTCCCGCGGCAGAGAGGAGGTTTACACTCCGAAGCCCCAGGGTCTTCTCTGGCTGTGGGTGGGGCAAACAGACTCTCAACCCTGCACGCCCTGCGCCGAGTGAGCGAGTGCTCCAAACGGCGCTGACCCGCGGTTTGAGTCTGAGATTTGCCTTCGCCCAGACCCCCTAGCTAGTCGAAGGCTGGGAAAGTCTGTAACCGATACCCATCTGGGCTGCAGCTGGTTCCTCTATGTATCATGATCTGATTGGAGACATAGATTCAGGTGGTTCACAAACTGTAGATCCTGCAGTTTGGGTCTGAATTATGCCTGTACCCTAAATTACCTGGGGACATAGATCACGGACCAGGATCGCCACACCAGTGCAACCTGAGTCAGGCTGTGCACGTGCCCTGAACTGCAAGGGGACACTGGATCAGACGGTCGGCCATCAAATGACACAAGTGCCCATGTCTGAGAACGGGGAAAACTAGATATAAATCAAAAACCGCCGGAAAACCCGAGTCTAAG
>NW_004955520.1:717200-722335 GCF_000276665.1 Chinchilla lanigera
TCTTCTGTCTTCTATTTCTTTGCTGAAAGAAACTGTCAATGAGTCTTTGGTTGACCAGTATTGCATGTCTATATCTGTTTTCATGAGAAGCCACTTTTGAAGATATCAATATGTAATACAACAACCACTGTTAATTCCCTACCACTTTGTTTGTAACTCTGTATTGTCTGTACTGTGCTTGTGGTATGTTGTAAAATGTTGTATGTCTGTTAATGTTTCCCTCCCTTTATCTCTAAAATTAAAAAAGAAAAAAATGCCAGCCTGGCTAGCAGCTAGTTGTTTATGTGGCCAGGATGTGGAATCCATAGTGGGGAGTTGGCTGGGGCATACACCCCATGAACACAACTGCTTTCTCACTACACTGCCCAAGAGTGGCTATATCCCTGACACATTTTGGTTTCTGTTTTGTTTTGTTTTGAGGCAGGGTCTCACTATGTAGTGCGGGCTGGCCTTGAACTCATTTATGTAGCCCAGGCTGGCCTAGGAATTCACAGCGATCCTCCTGCCTCAGCCTCCCAAGTACTGGGATTACAGGTGTGTGCCATCATGCCTGGCTTTCCCTTACACATTTAGGATGTATCTTGTTTCTAAAATTTTCAGAAGCACATTGCATATCAAGACTCACCTGCTCTTCTCTGTCTTAATTCTTTTAACATTCAATTTCCATGTCAAAAAGGCTTTATTAACTCTGAAAAAAAAACCACTTCTTACATTCCATATTCACAAATCATATATTTATATAGAAGAAATATATTAAAAGCTTAGTAATATTAAAAAATTCCCAAGAACATGTTTCACTCATTCTGGGCTACCCAAACATTAACTTCATAAATTTTCTCCTAAACTGTCAACAAAGTACAAATCAAAAGGTAAGAGGAATGCATTATAATTATCATTGATACAAGATTCCCTTAATAGCAACATTCTAATAAATAGTTCACTATAGAAATATATCATTTCCCTTGTATATTATTTGGCTTGCTATTTTGCAAAGCGCCTCATTAAAGTCCAATTTTCAGTGATAATGAAGTATATTTTTAAAAAATCTTTGAGTATTGGTAAGTAAAAATTAAGATAATGTATATTATTTTGATGTTATTTAACAGTTATGAAAAAGCAGATGCATATATAATGTTTTGGTTACTTTTCTCTCGTTGCTGAGACAAAACACCTGACACCCAGAATTAAGGAAGGATAGGTTCATCTAGCTCACAGTCTGTGGAGGTCCATACTCAGCTGGCTTCAAGGTAGGGTGGCACATAGCAGAGGGCAACCATTCATGGTGGTGGAAAACAGCAAAAGCAACAAGAACAAAAGGGAGGAGTGGCAGCAAGCAGCCTCTTTCTCTCCCTTACATATGCAAACTATCCACCCTAGGGCAGGTGTAGCACTCACACCCATGAATCAATCAAAAATCTAGAAGCCCTCCCAATGACTGTATGAGGATTTGGGGGGACATGCAGACACCAAACATAACATATAACTTTTAAAAACTCAAAGGATCTAAAGATGTGAAAATTTTCCCTTTCACACAAAGAGCAGGTGTCCCAAGCTCCCAGGGATGCCAGGTGGTACCCTCTGCAGACCACACCTACATCCAGCCCAGCCTGACCCACACCCAGCCAGCCTTGGTGTTGCTGTGACCAGGACCCCAGAAGATCAGGCTAGTCCAGGGACACGCAGAGAGGGGACACTCAGGTTAGTGCCCCATGTACCCACAAGTTCTCTCAAGGGTGTCAACCTGACTTGTTACTATTTCATATCTCATTATTATTCTATTTAAAATACACTTTCTAATACTAGTGATTAGACTACACAATCTGTTAAAATAAATTCCAACACATTTACAAGTTTAAGGCTAAATTTCAATTTATATTTTTCTTAACATGAAGAGAGAAAATGGGGCTTGGGTATAGCTCACTGGTAGAGCATATGCTTAGCATGTCCATGGGCCCACCCCAAAAAGTGAAAGGAAGCAAAGAACAGAGGGAGGGAAGAAGGTAAGGAGAAAGAGAGGGAGGGAAAAAGGAAGGGAGAAAGTACATGAATCATTTTGACCATGGACTTACCGAAGACATATGTCATATAAAATGACAATTCTTATTCAATTCTGACTGGGTTTCAACAGTTTAATACATGAAAACTCTTCAGAGCAGAATGCACCCTAAAAATTTATTACAAAGCCAGCACAACATTGCAGAGTCCAGCAGTGACACACTTAAGTAAATAGACACAGCAATTACCACTTGGGATAGTACCTGAAGTGGATCAACCACAAGTGACAACCTCTCTAGCCTCACCACTGGAACGTAACTAACAGGGTGCAATCACCACAGGGCCTGGCCAGGAACGTCTCCCAGCTGTTGCTCAGCCATGGCCACTGCAGGGACACAGACCTAGACAGGAGGAGACCAGCTCAGCTCCCACCAACTCTTCATGCTCTACTCGCACAAGGGAATACACACTGACTTGTCCTGCCTCATGACTTGCTCAGAACCATCCTTGCCTAGAATCCAACAGGCCACTTCCTTTTCTGATCAGGTCTTTGCTCACACACCTCATCTACCACCCATGCAAGCAGCCACATATACCACATCCATCTTATTTATGGTTATTATCTTTCTGGACCTTACTTCTGTCTGAAATTATCTTGTGTATGCAGTTACTTTTTATCAACTTCCTCTCTTAGAATGCAAGTGCTATAGGAACACACACCCTCTGTATTTTTCACACCAATGAAATAGAATAGGTCCATGACAAATACTGTGCAGTAAACATATAACTTCTCTGCCACAAAATCCCATATACTTCCCTTATTGAAGAGCTCCTTGGGTCTTTCTTTAACCTGTTTATCACAATAAATGTAATAATTTAAAGTATTTATCTGGGCCTGGGAGTGTAGCTCAGGGGTGCTTGCCCTGAGTATATAAATATAATTGATCTGTTGTCCTAGACCCCAGCAGATAGCAGCAGATGAGAAGAAAAGGCAGACACTGGAGAAGAAACAAGGTAATTATAAAAGTAGGTACTGTATAAGCACTAAAAGAAATGCAGCCTGGGTCTGCTCTGTAGAAGAGCGTCAGGAATCCCAATGCTCTGTGATGTAATATGAAGTACTTTAGACTGTGAGAGATGTTTCAGTGAGAAGCTTGATCTGCAAGTGGCCCCGCATCCTTGCTCTGCTATATTTTCCTTCGTAACACCAACTTTCCACCTGGCATTTCTCATGTTTTACGTGCTTGCTCATTATCTCTCACTACCACCCAGGTCTTTGGAAGCAGGATGTCTGCTTGGTTTCTCCAACACAGTAGCCCCAGCGTCAAGAACAACTCTGCGTCCTTAGTGGCTGCTCAATAAATATTCACTTAATGAAAAAATAAATAAATGAATGGAAAGTAGCTAAAGTAAGGTCAACAGGGTCCGTCTAAGTGTGCCGGATCATACAGTTATCTTTTTGGCAATATTTATCCAAGATGACTACGTTAAGAGTTTTAGTACTTAAACAAATGAGTGTCATCTGAAACACTTCTGTGGAATACCCACTGGCCCGGGACACCCCCTTCAATGTGGACTTGTCATTGTGGGACTCAAATGTCATCTGATAACTGCTTTTACAACAGGATTAACCTGCAAAGAACTAGTTGCTTTTATTCATCTCACCGGAAATTGGAAAATATCTTGAATTGCTGTAATAAATAGTAACGACGTCTTTCTGATAGCCATTCCAAAGCAGGAACAAGTTCTACTTCTTCTGTATCAACACCTGTTTTAACAACCTGCAAGTATAAACACAAAATCCAACTTTATTGTTTTGAAAAATAGGTTGTTTTCATGAGGTCAAGAGGGCCCACATTTGCCTCATAACCACTTGTCTTTATAAGGCAGCCTTTTTCTGAAGCCTCACCAACTTTATCTGCACTGAATTTGATTTTGCCAACACCCTGCCTCTGTTCTTGCCTTTCCTCCTGCCACTCTGCCTCCAACAGAGAAGGGAGAAGATAAACTTTCCTCTCCAGAGACACTTTCCACAAAGAACCGTTCAAAGTCTGAGTGGCACAGTGGGTACATTTCTATAAAAGCAGTATCCATTCACTCAATTCTGACTGCGCAGATGTAGCAGTCCAGCTTATACCCCCAGTAGACAGGCCATTTTGACATTTGAAAGCTACAGCACTGCACTAAGGGATTCCTCCTTTTCCCGAGGGTTCCCCATCCAAATGCGAACACTTTTAACATTTTCTTCTAGAGGTAAAACATGTTGTGCATTCCCATATGTACAGAAGTCGCTCCTCAGTGTGCTCCAGCCCAGCCCACGGCCTGCTGCTCACATGAGGAGGCTGGGCTGGCGGAGAAAGCAGCTAGTCATTGGTCACCGGTCAGCTAGCTGTGGCCTCTGGCATGTGTGAAGGGCTAAGAGTGCACCAGAATTTCTGCAACTGTTCCAACCAAGACCCTTCTCTTCTTTATTATTATTGTTCCTATTATCCCAGAAAATGCCTGTTTTCCCTGCCTCTTTTAAAAATGTACAACAAATATTAATAAATTATGTGGGTGAAGGTAAAATATATTTAATACTGAAACTTCAAATCTAAGTATGTACAAAGAAAAAATCACTAATAACTTCCTCCTAAGGAGATTCTTCAACTGTTTCTCAAAATGACCAAGCTTCTCTAAAAGAGATAAATTTACGCAATTAAATTCTAAATTGGATACTATTTTTCTATTTTTACTTTGAAAACCAATCAACTATAGAATATTACCTTTGAAATAAATGAAGCAGAAATAATCCAAAATTTTTTGCAATTTCTAGCTCTGTAGGCAGATACCACCTGAAGATCATATGGATTGTGAAAACTTTTAAGATTCCCCCGAGGAATGCAGTATACAAATTCACCATCATCTTTCAAAGGTTCCTGAGGTTTAAAAAGAAAAATTAATCTGACTGAATAATAAAGTGGCTGAACAGATTATCAAGTGAACGGAAAAAATTTAAATGCAGATTAAAAATAGGAATAATATCTTCAGAAGAACTAATATCAAATTAACAAGGTCAATCTTATAAAAGATGTAATACTTTTTTTTTTTTTTTTTTTTTTTTTTTTTTTTTTTTTTTTTTTTCCGGTACCGGGAACCGA
>NW_004955520.1:722435-735613 GCF_000276665.1 Chinchilla lanigera
ACCTTGCGCTTGCCAGGCAGGCGCTTTGCCGCTGAGCTAAATCCCCAGCCCCAGATGTAATACTTTTAATATATTAAATTGTTGAGCATAGTGTGATGACAACGTTCAGAAAATGTTATGTATATTTTACTACTGCATGCTTACTAACCAAAGAAATTGGTGATGTGTATTTTACATATATGTCAGGTTCAATAACTTTGCCTGCCAAAATGAAAACATTTTGGGCATTTTAAATGTCTTGCTAATTTTGATAATGATAGCAGTCTAATAACAATAGTTAATTTTTTGAGTCATAAGTAAATTTTCACATGCACTGTTCTTAACAACCATGAATTTAACATTTTTAATTTCTTAAAATTTTGGCTTTTTTTGAGACAGGGTCTCGCTATGCAGTTCAGGCTGACCTTGAGCTCATTTTGTAGCCCAGGCTGGTCTGGAACTCGCAACAATCCTCTTACCTCAGCTTGCCAAGTGTTGGGATTACATGCGTGCACCACTGAGCCCGCCAAATCTCTTAAAATTAAAGGAACTAAGATTTGATATTTTATTTTCATTAAATTGATACAGAAATTAATATGTCCATAAATTAGATAATTGAGAAGTTACAGATTAAAGAAGTACAAAGTAGAGAAGTGGATGTAAATCTAATTCTGAACTCATGTTCAAAGCTTCTGCAATAAAGTAAAATGTTCCTGTCTTATTCCACTGGCATTATTGAAAAACTGCTCATTGTACATTAAGACAAATTTTAAGTGTGAATTTTAAAACTTCCTCTTAGTTTTGAAAATTTATTTTTATTGATAAAAATTCTAAAATTGTAAGGAAGTTTAATCTTTCCTAGATAATTGAATTTTACTGCTAAAATCCATTCAGTGTTTAATGATGCCCTCAGTAACTACTAAATAAAACAACCAAGTAGTTTCTAATTACTATAGTTTTAAATTGGATCCAGTTTTACAGTTTTTGGCTTCTGCTATAATTTCAACTAAGAAACCATAAAGGTAAATTTAAAGCCTGCAAATAAAAGGATATGAGGGCATGGGCTTTGTTACAGTTTCTTGGTTCCCTGAGTCACTTTTGTTTTCAGTTATGGGTTACAAGAAACTTGAGGTGGCTACAACGATTTTCAATGGGTCATATATGTAATTAAAATTCAATTACAAAGCATAATAATATGCTCCATTTAAATTATTCTTTTTCAATTAAAACAACTATTTTCAATCCCTTTTCAAATAGAAAGAAAAAACACCTTCCCCAGAGTACAGACTGCTATGCCAGCTGTGACTTTGCTCTGTGTTTTGCTTCATCCACAGTGGGTCCACAGAACATGCGTATTCTCATTTCATCTTTGTCCAGGTTAACTACTGTATCTCCATTTCAAGGTCAAAGACCTTAAAAGCTCAGAAAGGATCTGAACTTGCTTAGGATGACCTAGTGAGTATGCAGAGATTCAAATGTGAATCTGACTCCACTGTGCATGTGCTTTACCTCACACTGCCTCTGAGCTAAGATCTACACATCATTCATCCTCAGGGTAACAGTTGGGAGCAGCGACCAGTGATCAGTGAACCATGGCTGGGCCAGGTGCCTATTTTTTTTTGTCTTTTTGAGATAGGGTCTCACTATGCAGTTCAGGCTGGTCTTGAACTCACTTTGTAGACTAGGCTGGCCTTGAACTCACAACAATCCTCCTGCCTCAGCCTCCAGAGTGCTGGGATTACAGGCATGCATCCATACCCGACCAGTTGCCTATTTTTGTAAATAAAGTTTTGAACTCAGCCTACCATTTCTTCTACAATCTTGATCAGTAATCTACAGAGATGAGGAGCTGCAACAGAAATCATATGGCTACAAAATCTAAAAAATTTCATCTGAGCCTTTGGAGAGCAAAGTTTGCTGACCCTTGGTTTGGAAGAGTGGTTCTTCATTGTGTATCAGGATATCTGAGAGCTTAATAAAGTACAGAGAGCTGGGTCACAGGTTCTGATTCAGTGTACAAGCGTGTGCAGAAGAAACTGTATTTCTGATAGGTTCGCTCGTTTTCTTTCTAAGTCTCTCCCTCTGTGTCTGTCTTGCCCTCTCTATCTCTTCCTGTGTCTTTCCCTGTCACACACATACACACGCACACACATACACACACACACACACAAATGATGTGCAGGAACAAAAGGGTAGATGGTACCATACCCTGAACCAATCAGTTAGAGGAAAGGAGGAGAGGGGACAGATACAAGTACAGTGACTTTAACATATATATATATATATATATATGCTTTATCCATTTTCCATTCTTTAACTGAAATAAAATGTTATTTTATTTTATAAAAATAAAATGCTTTTCATATGCACTTCCCAGGAAATAATGATTATGACTGACACCATTATATCAGATTTTGATATAATACCTAAAGTAAATAAAAATTAACATACTTTCAAATACTGATTATTATAGTTCAAAACTGAATAAAATAGAATAATACCTTTAAAGTAATCTTCTGAATTTTAGCTCTACTACATTTCATACCATGCTGTGATAATACAGTTTGCCAACCAAGCTTTTCTCTTAGCCTAGTTATATGTCTCATCACATCATCATCGTCTGGCTCTGGTTCAACAATAAAAAGTCCAATGTAAGTGCAAATATGGCCATCACTTATGGGCATCATGTTCCAAATGTTTCTACATAGAAAAACTTAAAGGGAACTTAAAGTTAACAGAAAGACTGTATAATTGAGGAAGAAACTAATAGCTTGAAGTTAGTTTTAATAGGAGCTTCATATATGGAGCAATAGTTATCTACTTAAGAAAGGTATCACAAAAGACTTAACTCCATGATCCCAGATGTAGAGTGAGAGAAAAGAGCAAGAGTTGTCTAAAAGGCTTCTAATTCAGGCGCATGTAGGGGTGGAAAGAGTAGGGCCTGACAAGCAGGGATGATGGTGTGGTATGGAGATATCTTTCCCCAAGCTCTCACTCCACAGGTACCTTGAGGCTGTCTTCCTGGCCTCTTCATCTAAATGGTGCCTATTATGGAGTACAGGATGCTAATTCAAGTGCACATAGTGTGTAACAATTGCACCCAATCACCACATCTCCACGCCCTTAGACAACGGCCATTCTCTATGTTAAGAGGCTCTAAGCCCCTCTTTCCTAGCTCTTCGAAAGGTGAGTGATAAATTGCTATAACCCAGAGTCATCCATAGGCACTGAACTTTTCTTCTCCTCCCTAAATGCATCTTCGTACCTGTTGTCCGGCCTCCCTCTATTCTCTCACGCAGCCCCCTGGACTCTGAGGACCATGGGTTTACTCTCTAAACCTTTTTAGCTTCCACACACAAGTGAGAGCCTGCAGTTTGTCTTTCTGTGCCTGGTTTATTTCAGCTGACGAAACATCCTCAAGTTTGTCCATGATGCACAATGACAGGGTTTCCTTCTTTTGGTAGCTGAATGGTGTTCTACTATGGCTGTGCGCTATGTTTTAAACCCACTAATTGGTATTCAGACCTCTCCACTGATTCTGTATCTCAGCTATTTTGAACAGAGCTGGAAGAGCTATGGGTCTCTCACATACTGATTTCAGTTTCTTTGAATACTATTATATACTCAGCATGGGACTGGTGGATCTTATGGCAGCTTTACTTTAAATTTTTTGAGAAATAACCACACTGTTCTCCATGATGGCTGTACTAATTCACATGACTACCAACAGTGTATAAGTTTTCCCCATTGTCCACATCTTTTCCAGCATTTATACTCTTGTGTATTTGCCTACAGTCATTCCAACTGAGGTGAGATGGTAGCTTATTGTGCTTTTGATTTGTATTTCTCATATGATTAATGATATTCAGCAATTTTCATACTTGTTGGCCATTTGTATATCTTTGAGAAATGTCTATTCAGGGAATTTGTCCCCTGTTTAGAGGGGTTTTTCTTCTTCTTGAGCTTTCTGAATTCCTGATATATTCTAGAAATTAACCCCTTGCCAGATGAATAGTTTGCAAAGGTTTTCCCCCATCCTGCAGATTATCTCTTCACTTTGTTGATTATTTGCTTTGCTGGGCAGAAGTTACTTATTAACCCTCCTCATTTCCTGTGGAGCAAATCATAGGAGGAAGAGCACACAGAAGGCCAGGCTGACAATACCAACAATCCTGAAAAGACATTCTAGTCTCCAGGCCATCCGGAAATCATAAAACAACTCCTTTCCAAGAGTGAAATGACACCTGAGCAGTGTGTGAAGCAGTACCAGCACCAGGGTCCTCAGAGCTGCTCCACTCAAGGCCACTGGCTTCCCACCTTCTGCAGCAGAAACTCACAGGCCCTACCTCTGCCCTCATTCATGCAGGCTTGGGGCTATGGGGGCTGTTATCATTTTGAGCTATTTCTTTAAAAAAATAGAAGAAGCCTATATGAGTGGGGCTTTGAAGCTTCAGAATGAATAGCTTGATGATAAATAATCTCGGGACCATAATAGTTCATGTTAATACAAATAAGATTGTCAGATACAGAGGAAGTGCCAAATGTTAGTGGAGAAAACCTGTTTAAATGTACTATTTTGGGATTTAAGCACCATATCAAACATATAGAATTGTTAAGTAAAACAATGCCATCAACTTTCACTACCCAAGATAAAACAAAAATGTATAGTTTATCTCATTTACAGTTTTAATTATAGCTTTCACAGATTGTTCTTTAAGAACATAATCAATGAAGAGTCTCTGTCAATTTTTACATTTTTATTTTAAACTTTCAAAAAGAATTTTAAAAATTAACATTTTTTAAGCAACCAAACACATGAAATTCAGTAAGACATTTTTCTAAATCCAGTGTCCAGCAGAAGCCCACAAACCACAGAACAATGTGGGAACTGGCAGTTTCCCAAGCAGCTGGCTCCATGGTGCCCATACCTGTTCTGTCATAAGACATCAGTCTGGCTCGCTGCACTTTGGGGTGGGCCAGGACTTGCTCCTTTCCCTTGCTGGGTGGACCTTGCTCTTTTTGGGAAACAGGCTCTGGAGCAGCTCTATGTGGTTGAGTTGTATATTCTTTAAGGTAATCTGCAAACAAAACCAGCATTAACTAGTAACTAACATAAACTATAAGCAATACCACAGTAATTCCACACCACAAGCAATACAGCAGGTTACCCCAGGCACCATAACAACAGCAGCTTGCATTATAAGCTCTGAGCCAAATGCCTAGGTTTATCACTCAGGGAGAAGCCTCACCCCCGGGGTTAGGTGTCTGCCTGCCCTGCTCTGCTGTACCACTGCCATGAGCACAATTATAGTAAGGCCTCATCAGCTCCTGGTTACAGGAATTGAGTTGGTAAATACATTCAAAAGACAAAGTAAGCACTTTCTAAATAAATGTTGATTATTATTACACAACATTTTAAAGGTATGAATCTTTGTATGAGATACAGACAGAAAAAACCTTTATTAATTGTAACTTGGTAACTGAGTATAGAAAATATTTGGATATAAATACAGAAGAGCAGCAATGGGTGTATTTCTCATATTTCCTCTATGTCTTATTTCACTGGTAAACTTTCAACACACAGAAGAATGGAGAAATGATTGAAATTAGAACTATTATTCTTTATGTAAGAAATAATTTAGTATTTAGCTTATAAGTACACAGCCAGTAAGGCACAGAGCCTAAGATGGAGTTGGCCAGTCAGACTTACAAAAAACACCCACAAACACAGTGTTAAGATTTAACTCAAGCCCTATCATTTTCTAAGCTCAGAAGCATAAAGCAAACAGGGAAAATGCAGGATTGAAGATAAGGACAGGCACTCAGAATTCTGACCCCAGGAAACTCCTTAGGCAGAATGGAAAATACCAAGTAAACAGTGCCTCTTTACATCCAGCCTAGCATTGGGTTTCAATGAATTTAAAGACACTGAATAACTTTTTCTTTTGAACTCTGCATTAGAAAGCCTGAATCCCAACTGGTTATAAATCCACAGGGTTACCTATGATAGTGACCAATGGACACTGACCAAATTTCTGCATTCTGCTTATCCATAAAAGAACCTAGACAAAGACTTCACTCTGGTGCCGCATTTTGGGACCCCTTCCAACTGTTGAGAGCCTGCTTTCTTCTTCTACTTCCAATAAGCACCCTTTAACTTCCAATATGCACTGCCCTTAACTATATCCTTTGTCCATGATTTCACTGACTGTGTGAGAAACCAGCCCAGTTTTCAGGGCAACAGCTAGATGGGGGTCTCACTAAATTTCCCTGGCTGGCCTTGAACTCTTAAACTCAAGCAATTCTCTTGCCTCAGCTCCCTGAGTAGCTGGGACTACAAGTGTACAACATTATACCACGCAACAGAATTTTTTTGGAAGCAAATAAATTTTACTTGCTTGTTTCACTCATTAAAAAATACTTATGTTGAGCTATAGTCTAGTAGAACATGAAATACAGTAACTACAAACAAAACACAAAGCAAGTGAAAAATGAAATAACCAGGAAGTTCTGTTCTATTTCAGCCAACATTTCCAATTCAGATGCTGGAGAGAGATTTTCCCACTTGTATAGTTGTATAGTATAGTTGGAGGAGACACATAGCTGTCCTGCTCCAAGGAATCAAACGCTGACAGAGGTGAGGGTTTTAATTGTAGTGTGAAGCCAAGGCCTTGGACTGAAAGACAACAGTATTGGTGGTCAGAGGATCACAATGGGAAGATGTGAGCTTTCATGGAAATTTCATGTTAGGTAGTTGTGAAAGCTGTCCTCTATCATTGACCACTCTTCCAAGAGTGTCCTGCACCTCCTCTCTGAAGTCTCGTCATTCCTGAAGGACACCACTGGCCTGTAACCCTTCCTAGGATGGTTTGTGCTCTCTGCTCACTCATACCTCCATGTTGGAAGTGAGCTATTTCTCACATGTGCTCTTTAAAAAATAAGATACAATCCCACACCTTTGAGGCTTGTTCCTTTTTGTTCCACTCCTCCCTGGCATCCACCAACAGTTTGGGCACTCTGTCAGTTTGGGGTTCCAGCTCCAGATTAAATCTGTCCTCATTCGGACAACTCTCATGTTCCTGATTCCCCACTTCTCAGGGGTCCACCTCCCCCAGTGATAGCTAAGCAGCCACATGCCATATCTACCACATCAGTCTTCTAGTTTGTTCCAGATTACTGTGAGGAAAAGACTTAACAACACGTCATTCTGTATGTGGCTGCTGTCATGACCATCATCATTCCCATCCTTCACCCTGTTTAACATACCCAATGCAGCCACTACTTCATCCACCCACCCCCACCACTCATAATGCTCTTACAAACCCATCAGTCCTGTTTCTCACCTTTGTCTTTATCCAACTCAGATTATGTCGTCTTGCCACATACTTTTGCCAATACCCTAAACTCTCTTTTGATTTTATATAGTAAAAATAAAACCCACATGGCAAAACTATAGCCCTGGCTGAGCCAGCCTTGTGTGCTCTCTTGCTTCCCTCTACAAACCCCAGCAATATGAGAGAAAGGCCCACAGCTAAGTGGACTGCTAACCCCCAAATTTATTCCAAATTTATTCCAAACTGAGTGCTGGAGGTTTAGCTCAGAGGCACAGGGCCTGCCTGGCAAGCGCAAAGTTCTGAGTTCGATTCCTAGTGCTGGAAAAAACCAAAAAACCAAAAAACCAAAACAAAACAAAACCCCAAATTGACCCTGAACCCGAGCAAGAAACCCTACTCTTGGTCCAACTAACTCGCTCGTTTCTCTTTCAATGACTGTTTCAGGTTTTCTCCATGTTCTTCAAATCTCTAAACCTTTATCATCTTCCAGTCTCTTCCCTCTAACCTCAATGCTTACTTTCCAAGGAATGCAAAAGACATCAGATGGGATTCCTTCAACTTGCCAAAGCAGAACAAACCCAGCCACCCACATCTGCACCCACTGTGTCCTTTGTCCTCATGACTTTGTAAAGGTGTCTCTTTTCCTCTCATCCAAAACCAACATTCTATATCTTTTGTTGAGATCCTGCCTCTCCATTCACACATTATTGTTTTTTCTTTTGTATATCTGTACAGCTCCCACCTTGTATGAAATCCATTCTCTGACCACAACTCTCTCCAGTTATATCATCCATGTTACCTTTCCTCACTGATAAACTACTCAAAACAGTTGCCTATGATAATTATTTTATTTCTTGATCTATTATCCATTTTTAATCCACTTCTTTCTTGGAATTCCACCAAAATATCACTCAAGGGACCATACTCTTGAAATCAATGAATTCAATGGACATTTTTCAGTCCTGATTTTACTTCCTATACCAGGTTTATTTGAGATGCTAGATTACTCCTTTTTTTGGATATAATATTCTCCTTTCACTTCTGTGACACCACATACCCATCCCTTCCTCATCATCCCATTCTGTTAGACCCTGGCCAATCCATGTCCCCCTACAGCTGACCTTCTCCTGGGTCATGATGGCTATAGTTCCTCGGCTCTGTTTTTGTTTCATGTCACACACTCTCCCTAGGCAACCTGGCTGTGGCCATAGCTCAACACCTCCCTCATTAGTCCCAAATGCATTGTCTCAGCTCTGACACCTCTGAGCTCCTCTCTCATGTCCACTGCCTCTGGGACTCCTCTGCTGGGATGGGCCCCAGGAATTCCTGATTCAACATGTCCAGCACTGAGCTCATGATCCCTCCATGATGCCCCACAAATCCTGATGTTTCCAGAGTTCCCATCTGAGTGCACAGTTTCATTGTTTACCTCCTTCTCTGGTCCCTCTTCCTTTGCAAATCCATCCCATGACTGATTAATTCTACTTGCAGTAACAGAAAGACTAACTGTTATCTCTGTATCAATTCTTGTTCACCTGCAAACTATTCTTCAATCTACATCCAGAGTTATCTTTTCCAAATGGAAGCCTAATCATAACAATAACTTGCATAAAAGCTTTCCATGGCTCCTGTCCCCAAAGGACAGAAGTCCCTAACATGGCCACCAAGTCCTTGCTTTGCCCAACCCTTGCATTCCTAGCCCTTTCTATTCTGAGGAAAATACAAAAAGTACCAGATTAATATAGTCCCAAAACTCATGAAGGAAACTGAAAACATAGCTAGAAAGCAGAAAGAAAGTCAGATGAGCAGTTTTCTTCAAGAGTTAAGGAAAAGAAAGGAAGGGGTCAACAGAATACACAATTGCAGAATGGTGCAGTAAAATGAAGATTATTTATCAATGAATTATTTCTATGAGGATGTAGTCATGAGGAGGAGGCCGATGGCCATAGATGTCTGGTCTCTGAAGTGGAGGATGCTGAGTCCAGGTGGGAGCAAGTGAGAAGTGGAGGTAGAGGAAGGGCCTGGGCTGCTGCTGTTCCTGCAGTGGCTTCAGGGTGCCTCTACGTGGCTA
This sequence comes from Chinchilla lanigera, assembly GCF_000276665.1. Taxonomy (NCBI): domain Eukaryota; kingdom Metazoa; phylum Chordata; class Mammalia; order Rodentia; family Chinchillidae; genus Chinchilla; species Chinchilla lanigera. The sequence continues at coordinate 731,820 of NW_004955520.1, forward strand.
TGCTTTGCTTAAGATTGTTAAGCTTGTTACTGCTTCTGTGCTGACAGGAAAGAGCCCTGGAAAGGAGACCAAAGAGAGGATGATGGGCCAGCAATGAGGGCCAGTAGAGGAACTGCAGCAGACCTGGAGGTGGATTCACCTTCAGAGAGAAGAGGCAGAGTCCCCAAGCCAGGAAGGGCAGAGGGCGGGACACCCAAAGCAGAGAAGGTAGAAGAGAGCTGGATTTTAAAAGGAAGCTATGCTTTTAAGAAAAATCACAGAAGTACTGGTAACAGTGGGATCTGGGGGAGGGACAGGGAAGATGTCACAGAAAGAGGTGCCAGGGAATGAGCGGATGAGGGCCACAGAGGGGCCACAGCAGACAGGAGCACAGGGATACGGACCCTCACTGATGTCTTTACCCAAAACAAACAGACCCCCTGGAAGAGTGAGGTGAAGGGACATGGGCGAGAGATCAGATGCCCTTCGTGCTGTTAGTGACGGCCCTGTTGCGGCCAGTATTTACACGATGTTTCCTAATCTGAAGACACTGCTAACTGCTATGGCAAATGAAATTAGTTAAATGCCAAACCTTGTATCTTAGAAGTAGACTCTGGTATTTAATCCATGTCACCTGCTTTCTTTAGAGCTATGAAAAGTTTCTTACATTTCCATGAAAGAAAACATGAATCAACATGCCTGGGTAGTAATCTTCATAAATTTCTTCTGTTTTCTCTGACTGCCAGGATACAGAGCGTTTCCTGGATGTTTTACATTTCAATGTTTGCTTTGCTGCTACCTCAGCTGATTGGTTCTTGGATGGTGTGACATCTTTGTATTTTTGCTTTTCATAGTTTAAAAGTCTAAGATAATAAAGAAAACAATTTTAAGAAAATAAATAAAAATTCCCAACAACAAAATAAAGAATTATTAGTATAGTAACTAAAATTTCACATTTATAATTGAAACAGCTTTTGGGGTTAATAAATGCTTTGACCAGCACTCTCTATAATTTAAGGTTATTTACACTCTACAATACAAAATCTGTTCTTTTAAGCAACATTAGCATAAGAAAACAGATATAAATTGTCACCAACAATTTAAAGCTTGATTTCATTTAATTCATCTTCACCCAGAATATATACTGTTCTCCTTTATGAAAAAAACAGACCAAACAAAAAGCAAACCCCTATCAGGGTTAAAACAAAAATATTTTCATACCTCGTTAGCCAAATGCCTACCTTATAATGTTGAGGAAAACTTCTTAAGAACAGAATCCAAAATTACTGCCTACAGTTGACTTATTTGGTAGAAGACTACCTTTTAATAAGACAAAGGAAATTTACGGTTCTGCAAAGCCTCAACTGTATTTCTCAGGGAAAAATTATCTGCTGTTATAGTAAATAAAAATACCTAATTACATGAATAAGGAGGCAAAACTTCTTTGAACTAATTTATAGATAGCTCATAAGGTATTTTTAAATCCTTTCCCTTTGAGTATCTTATGAATCCTCATTTAGTTTATAAATATCTTAAAATGTTTCCTCTTTATTGATATGTCTACCTGTATAGTCTTTTCTTACACTGAATTGTCATTTATGCATTTTGGATACTAATACTTTTCCTTTCATATCTTTGGTTTGGATTTTTTTTAACTATTTATGTGGTACTAGGAATTTAACCTATGGCTTTCATACTGAGCTACATCTCCAGCTGCCCTACCCTCAATTTTTTTTTCTTTTTAATTTTGAGACTGTTTCACTAAATTGCTAAATTTCCCAGACCAGGCTTAAATGTGCAATCTTCCTCAGCATTCCAGAGTGCTGGGATTACAGGCCTACAGAAGTTCTTTAATATATTCATCTTTGTCTTTAAGGTGTATGTCATTTATGTTTTCTTTTAAAATACTTTCCTTACACCAATACTATAACACAATTCTCTGCTATATTTTCCCAATTTTTACAGTTTTTCCTTCACAAGTCTTTTTAATTTATACAGAAGTCCTTAAACCCTTGGTTTTGGGGTACAGTGTAAGGGGTGGACCTGATTTCTCTCTCAGTCCCAATATGAATATATAGTTGTCCAAGCAGCTGTACAGAGCTCCCCTAGCCTCTCCCTCATCACCTGCAACACCAAGACTGCTGCTCTAAAATCCACACACTCAGCAGGGAATGGTGGCACAGGCCTGTAATCCCAACACTTGGGAGGCTGAGGCAGGAGGATCACCAAAAGTTCCAGACCAGCCTGGGATACACAGTGAGTTCAAGGCCAGCCTGAACTACATAGTGAGATCTTGTTTCAAGGTAAAACAAAACAAACTAAAACACACACAGTTGTCTGCCCCCAGGGTCATTATTTTTATTTGCTTCCGGATCAGACTGCCTTAATTACTGTAGCTTTATAATAAGTTTCGATAGCTGCAGGTCAAGGTGACCATTTTTTTTCCCAGGAGCACTTCATAAATTCTTAGCTTTGTTTTTCTATATAAATTTCACTGAGTTTTCTATTAAACTTTATAACTTTCTCTATAAAAGTAAAATACTTTGTTGTATGGGGACCTTATTTTTATTACCATTACAAATGATAGCTATAATTTAATATTTTCAATCTATTTCTGAACAGGAAATGCAGTTTACCTATATATATCCAACCTCATTAAAATCACTAATTATAAAACTTTAAATTCTTTTGTCCTTTCTTTGTAGTCATTTTAACTATGGGTGACTATGGTTTGCTCCTTCTCTTTCAAATCCTACAGCTTTCATTTTCGTGCCTTTTTCTTTTTTGTCCTATTGCCCTACTTAGGCACATGGTTAGAGTGATGACCAGAGCAGGATAAGAAACCCTTCTTGTCATATTTCTGAACTTAAAAGGAGTGCTTTAAACACTTGGCCATTAAATATGCTACATGTGATACTTGCTTTAGGTATTAAGGGTAGATACCCTTAATCAAATAGTTTAGTAATAGTTTTTATCTAAGGTAGAAAATTTTATCAAATTTTTTTTCTTCATTAGTAGTAAATGATACTGGCAGGTTTTCTAATGTCGAATTGACTTTGCATTTTTTACATAAACTCTTTAGCTTGGTTGTTTTTATACACTGCTATGTTTAGTAGGTCAGCATGTTGTTTAGAAGTTTTTTGCTTCTAAAGTCAAGAATAAAATTGACCTGGAAGGTTGTCTAAATTACACTTATGGGTTGGATTAGGGACTACTTTCTCTGTTTTGGTTCTACTGAAGGAGTAAGAAGATGGCAATCATCTGGGTCTCGAACATTAGAAGTCACTGGGGGCACTGTCTCCAGTAGAGCTCGAGGGGGTGACTCTGGCCTGCCTCAGTCATTCCGTTAACGGCGGCCCGCTCTGGGCTGGGCGCGGCTCCGGGTGGACTGTTCGCCTGGCCTGGACCCTGGATATACTTCCAGTACCAAAAACCAACCAACCAAACAAAAACCCAGTTCACCTCACCCATTTCTTAAGGAATCCACTTTGACTACATTTTTTTTCTTAAAATTTTAGTACCATGGTACCTTGGTTCACAAACCTAACTCCCTGCGCGATTCTGGGGTAACGGCCACCTTCGCGTCAGTTTCGCGCAAAACAACATGGCGACGGTCCTGCTCCTCACCTCAGGCGCAGTTCACACACAAAAACACAACTGTGCCAAACGCTTCTGTCTGCACACCACACTGTTCGCAAACAAACGCGTTCACGAGCCGAGGCGCCACTGAGGGCGCCGAGCCCACCGCCTGCAACAGCGACAACCGCCGGAGCGCAGCGGGGCCGCGGCCGCCCGCCTCCGCCTCCCCGGCGCCC
>NW_004955520.1:735713-771157 GCF_000276665.1 Chinchilla lanigera
CGCGGTACCTGGGCCGCGCGCGGCGCTCCTCCCCGTCCGCCTCCTCGCTCATGGCGGTCAGCGGGTGGTGTGCGGGTCTCGCCTTTTATTACGAAAGAAGCTGGACGTAAAAAGCACAAGCATTATTTCCTGGACGCGGACAGCCGAGCCCAGCGCGCCCTCTCGGCACGAGCCGCCCCGCCTGCTGCGGGCTCCGGGACAGCGCGGTCGGCAGCCGTCGCGGGCGCCCGGGCGACGGACCTGGTGAGGCTGCGTCGGGGTGGCGAGAAACCAGTGCCGACGCCGCTCTGCGGAGGCCCGCGTTCAGGCTCTGACGGGAGACCTCACGGCGAGCGTCTCTCCGGGCGGGGGAACCCGCACAAGACCCAGGGCGGGTAGACAAGGCGCCCGGCACCGGTGCGGTGGGAGGGGACGGGAGGCCCGCAACGGAAACCGCGGTCCCCGGGCTGTACCCGCCGTCCGGCCTGCCTCCCTCGCAGCCGGGGAGTCCGCGGGGGCCGGGGGCGGGGCCTGGGGGCCTCGCGCGCACGCCCCGCGGGGCGCACGTGCCGGGGAGCGCTCCTCCGGGCTGCGGCCTCGGGTCCCGCTGGACCTGCCGGAAGCGGGAGCCGGGGGCTTTCCGTGACAAGGGTGGAAGAGCACATGTTTTTGGCTTTGTGGTTAGTTGGCCGAAACTGGATGTCACAGGCCCTCCTGTGAGGAAGACCAGGCCCCGCGGATTCATCGGTGACTCCGCGTCCTAAGGACAGTAACAGGCGGCCGGGATCGGACTGCGCCACTGCTCTCTCCTGGGGCCGCAAACAGTCCAGGACCCAGGACTGCCCCGATCCCACTGCAAATTAAACAGCATAAAAGCGATGCCCTCTTTTCCAAACAGAAAAATACCCGACACATCTCCCAAGGACATGTAAACGTCTGCAACACATTCCTCCGGGGATAAAAGCTTACCCAAAGGATCTCAGACAAATGCAAATTTTCATTTAATAGGATGATAACAGACATCCTCAAACGTGAAGATTTGGTTTGTAAAACGTATAGGAAGAAGTCCACACAGCGGAGATGGAGCAGCAGCTCAAAAAGCAGAGGTGAGCGCAGTGGAAAACTCGTGTGCACAGAAATGCTAAAGAGCTCAGAAGGGGAGACAGGGACAGAGAGACGTGTGAGCGTAAGTGCCTGAACTCGCAGAGATGGAGTCTCATAGGCAAATGCTGGTAAGTAAAACAGAAGTTTAGTACAGGGCAGGACAGCACTCAGTGATGAAGCATTTTCCCAGTCTGCGTGAGGCCCGGGTTGCATGCTAGCACCCATAAATATAACAAATATTAAAATATAAGCACTGACAATTAGAGTAGAAAGCATCCATGAAGTCCATGCTGTTTCGTCTTTTTACAGATGTCAGCAGCTGTGCCTAAATGCATAGCTCACAGTGAAGTGTTGAACTCTATTGCCAGTCCTGTGGAACTGAAATAGCGCGTGAAGCAAAACACACTATGTGCCCAAATGCATTTAAAACATTGGGGAAAGCTGAAGATAAAAGATTAGTGAGGTTGATTTGAATAGGTTGACTGTACTCAGCACCCCAAGTTAAACGTGATGTTAGCCCAACTGGATTAAGAGCTTTTGGAAAGGCGGCTGATTCTGGGCTGCCCAACTCATCAGTGGACCAGTCCTCCAGTGTTCCTGGCTGAACATGCTGTTGTGGGTGGGGTCCAGCGGGCTACCCTGCTCTACTCCCCACACCCTGCAGTGAGCAGCCCTGCTCCACCAGCCTGTGGTCTAGTGGAGGCCCACTAGCCAGATGTGCCTGGACAAGGCCCTCCTATCTTAAATTGTATTTGGGCCCAGCTGTGAAACGCTGGCTCAACTGAACACCCTCTTCTCTAAGCCTAACCAGTACTTCCTTATTTATTCAGGTGGATCTGAAGAGATTACCAAGAAACAGAAATAGAGATGGGAAAAACTAAAAACAAGTTAAAAACCAAAGATGATAGGGTGATAAATCTGGCATAAAATTAAGAATTTGGAAGAAAAGAGAAGATGAGGAATATAATAAGTTTTGCACACATTAATATTCAGCTTTATAGAGTCCAACAACTTGTGATCGCAGTGAACATATACCTAATATGAGTGCACATATGCATGTGAAGATAGGCACACCCAGGCACACACACTCAACAGAGTCCAAAGGCAAAGAGATCATGACAGTATTGTGATAGTATCATGACACTGACATCACTTAAATTGGAAAACAATTATACTAAGAATGTGCTTTTTAAAAACTAGTATAGACATTCCTCGTTTAACAGTGGAGATCCATTCCTGTGATTAGGTTGTTGTTGTCACTACGTGAGGTGTCATATATAGGATGTACATTATAATATTCAGAACAAAGAAATGGTTAAAGGAAAGTTCAACTTGATGACTTTGCTTTTATTTGCATAACTCTCATTTCCAGTATTGAAATGCATAACAACACAAAACTATGTACCATACAGCACAATGAGCAAAAATTACAGTACTATATAAACAAGGTGTGTTGTACAAAAAAGACATTGAGGCCCTATAAACAAGATGGACAGAACTGCAACAACAACAATAAAAAAGACGGGTCACGGGTTCAGCGGCATGTCCTAAGTCTGAACAGCACACCTCTGTCTGAAATCCAAACGGTCCTTAAACAAGTAGGTCGTTAAGCAATGACTGTCCTAGGGATTGAGTTTGGAGCCTTTACACTCATCTACATCCCACTGGTTGTGTCCAATTACCTATAAAAGCCTCAAGTTTATCTTTTTTATAGCTGAGTAAAACTCCATTGTTTAAAAATACCACATCTTTTTTTATCCATTCCTCCACTGATGGGCATTTGGATTGCTTCCAAGATTTAGCTATGACAAATTGCACTGCTCTAAACATGGGTGCACATATATCACTGTCTGTTTGTTTGTTTTTAATTTTGAGACAGAATCTAAATTTCCCAGGGTGGGCTCAACATGATCCTCCTGCCTCAGCCTCTCATAGTCTGGGCTTACTGGTATATGCCACTGTGCACAGCTAAGAATGGAATTCTTGATAGTGAAAATTAATAAATCCAAAAATATTTTAATAGTTTAATGTGCTAAGAAAAATTAATATAGAATCCTATATCTGGTAAAAATGTTCCAAAAGTGAAGTGGGGCTGGAATGCAGCTCCTCATTAGGTGATTGTCTAGATGCATGAGCCTCTGAGCTCTATCCCCAGTATGACAAAATAAAATCAAAAGAGTTGAGGAGAGAGGGAGGGGAAATAGGCACAATAAAGACATTTCTAGCCACGAAAGATCAACACACACATAAAAGGAATCCTAACAAACTTCAAAAATAAAGATTATGACCCCAGGTGGAAGATCTAAGATACAAGAAAGTATTATGAGCAAAGGAAGCAATGAGGGCTGGGGATTTAGCTCAGTGGCGTAGCACCTGCCTTGCAAATGTGAGGTCCTGGGTTCAATTCCTCATACCAAAAAAAAAAAAAAAAAAAGAAAGAAAGCAAGCAATGAATATGAAGACAAATTGCTGAAACAATAACTATTTTTTGTGAGATGGAATTAAAATATAAACTAATAATAGCATAGAAATCAAGATGATCAAGATAAATTGTTTGGAATATCCTCTTATCTTCTGAGGGAAGACTAAGGAATTGAAAATTTAAAGGAGCAGGAACTGAGGCCCCGCCCTTCCCACTGGGCCAGCCTGAGGTGGGGACTTACCGCCCCTCCAGGCGAAGCTGGGCTGCCCAGCCCTTAAGGGTTTCTTCTGGCCAGCACTGATGTTGTCCAACTTCAGGATCCTGAAAACCCTGGGAATTATGCTTGGGGCTGGTTTAACCAACACCTTCTGTGTCCGAGTAATGAAGCTTCTAGAAGCAAGTAACTTAACAAAAAATCACACAGCTGTTGTGGAAAGATGACAGTTTGAAACCAGAGTGCTGTAGTATCCCGGAGTCATCTTTCCTTTGCCCACATCAAGAAAACAACATCTCGACTTAAAAGATAAGAAAGTGAGGGAAAAGACCCAGGACTCCTGATCCTCCTACCACTGAGGGATGCAGTGCCTCCTACCTCTCACTGGGCCTCCCGCCATCTGCTGATCTTGGGCCCAGAGGTTGACAAGAATGAGTAAATATGAAGAAATAAGTGAGGACATGGCCACATTCAGCTGGATGTAGATGAGAGACCGGGATATCTGTAAGGACTGCTGCAGTGAAGGAAACCTCACTAAAGAGAAGTTGGAAGTGGGGGGAACATGGGAGGCCCCAGTAGGAGAAGAGTGAAGAGACCCAGCTGACCTCTCCCAGCTGTTGCCAGAATAGAGCAATAGGAGTGAAGGTTGACATGGATCTGACCACACTAACTTTATGAGCCAGACAAAATGTCTGTAAAAAAACTGAGATGAGCCATGGAAAACACGTTCTGTTCACTGAAATGACTGCACATCTGACTGTGGATGGCTGTAAATGTTACACAGCTTAGAAAGAAGGAAGGTTGGAACCAGATGAGGATAAAACATGCTCCGTTGGAGAGACACCAGCTGTGTGATGAGGAAGGGCAAACTCAGAAGGATGGCTATGCAGCTGAAGGGTGGCCAGGTGTGAGCAATGAATTCGCCCAATGCAGTATAATGTCACATGAAAATCTGCTTTTACAACGTTGGGAGAAGGTTGAAAGTGAGTCATCAGGTGACATGACTACTGATGATGACTTGGATCACGTAAGCCAAAGAAGAGAGCAAGATATGACAGATATGACAAATAGAGAAGTACAAAATGAAGACCTTGATTCAGAGGAGGAGGAAAACAGTAAATAAATATTTTACTACTTTAAATACAAAATGGTTTATGTATATCTAAGCAATCCAGTGTTAGGTCAGAAATTTTATTAGGTTCTTGCCAGGGATGAAACCTATTGGATGGAACACCAGCAGAGTGATTCAATGTTGGAAATCATTTTTATGACAAATGATATGCTACAGGATGTTTTGAAATACACTAAATGAAGTATAAGAAAACATTCTATGTGCATCAATGGTAACACTCAAAAATATGCTTATCATGACACCTCATTATCTGAGTTAAAAGCCTTCATGCAGGACTTTATCATTTTAATCATTAGAATCTAAAGATTTATGGAGAAGTGACAGATGTGGTGTTGAGATTTTTAGAAAAAAGTGACAAGAGATTTGGTTTCCTTCAAAATTGCTTTCAAAATTGTTTGGGAAACAAAAAGACCCACCAAGACAGAAAAAAATATGACAATGTGGCTACTCATTTTTTGAAAACTTTGTTTTGAAATGTCAAGCAGTTTACACATTGTCTGAATGCATGACAATTGTTGAACAACTTGTACCATTTCATAGTTCTTGATGCTTTCAGCAATATATGCCAAGTACACCTTCCAAATATGGCATAAAAATATATGCCCTGGTAGATCCAAAGACATTTTACACCTTGAATTTAGAAATTTATTTTGGAACTCAGCCACCAAGCCTTTACTGTGCAGTAATAAACTGTGTGGCTTTGTGAATAGACCTGTTGCACCTATTTCAAAAAGTCACATTCAACAGTTGGTTTACTAGGTGTCCGTTGATATAACATTTGCTAAAAGAACACAATTTGACCAGCACAGAAACTATTCCAAGAATAAAGCTGAGATTCCGGAAAAGATGTTGCAGCATCGTAATAGTGAAATGTATAGTACATTCTGTGGATTTGAGAAAGATGTAACGTTGGCCTCCAATACGTTGAAGAAAATCAAAGTAGTATTGATATTGTCAGCATTACACCATGATCATAAGATGTGAACCAGGGTGAAGTGGTGCACACCTGCAATCCCAGCACTCAGGAGGCTAAGGCAAGATGATTTTGTAAATTCAAGGTCAGTCTGTACTACACAGTGAGTTGAAGGGTAGCCTGGACTACATAGCAAGAGCCTGTCGCCAAACAAACAAACAAAGATTGATAGTGAATCTTCAACACAAATGAAGCCAGAAGTGGTCACATTTTACAGCAAAATGAAAGGCAGGGAAGATGTTGACAAGTTATGTAACAACTAGGATGTCACTTGAAACACAAAGTGTTGACCAGTGATTTGTGTTTTACTTGAGTCTAAACATGTGAGACATAAATAGTTTCATAGCTTAGGATTAGCACTGGAACTGATAAATGCTCAATTACAACAGAGGAAGAAGAGTATGTATCTGCCCAAAGAACTCCTCAAAAGAACTGGGGCAGACTGATGACCAGACAGGTGAAACCTCACAAAAACCTCCTAAGGAAACAGGAAGACCAGGAAGATGTCAGGTGTGCCCTACCAAAAAGGACGGAAACAAACACACATGTGCTATCAGTGTAAGCAATGCTTGTGTGTGAAACATGCTGTTCTCTTCGGTGAAGACTGACTTAGGTGTGATAATTGCAGCAAAGATTATTTCTATGGTAGAGTTTTGTTTGTATTTTGTTTGTAGTTCAGATAGGAATTTATTTTTACTTTTTTTAGATCCTATAAGCAGGATAAACAGTTGATTTTTAAAATGTTTATTCTAAACTCATTACATATTAAAAACAATATTTTTTTAAAAATTAAAAATTTAAATTAAATATCTTAAAGTTCTATAGTAAACACTAAAAGAATAGATAAATTGAATGTACAAATTTCAAGCCAATAGTAGCGGGTAGAGAGTGAATTAATATGGCCAGGCATGGTGGTGCATGTCTGTAATCCCAGCACATGAGAGGCTAAGGCAGGAAAATTGCAGCTGAACCCAGGCTGGTCAACTTAGCAAGACCCTATCTCAAAATAAATAATTAACTAAAAGACTGGTAATGTAGCTCAGTGCAAAGGCCCTGGTTTCAATCCTCAGTACCACCAAATAGTATATATTAATATATATATAAAACAGAAAGATAAGTAGAAAAGGCAGGACAAGAAGACCAGAATAACATGGCACATTAATTAGGAACATTAGTAAATCCAATCAATATAAATGGACTAAATTCTCTAAAAAGACAAAAATTGTCAAACCAAGAGAAATAATCTAGTTGTGTCCTGTTTAAAAAACAAAACAAAAAGATAAGGATGAAACTAAAAGAAAAAGATATGCCAGGTAATTTGTGGGGAGTGGCTGAAGCTGGAGTTTTGAGTAAGGCCAGCCTCAAGAATACAGCCCCTAGACAAGTCATGAATAAGCCACTCTAGTCTCAAGAAAACAGCATGCCTGAGACAAGCCATGTGGATATTAGGCAGAGAGGTTACATGATATTCAACCCCCCAAGTGTATAAATAAATGCACTGCAGGTGTTGGAACCTCTCCTTCTCCTCTTTCTCCTTCCTCCTTCCTTCCTTCCCATCAGGAGAGAGGGCTCCATATGGCCTCAGTTTTCTGTATTCTGACTCTTGTCCTTTTTCCTCCATCTTCTCACTGTCCTCACCCTGAGAACATTGAGAATTGTGTAGGACACAGCATTTGGCACCTGAACAGGGACCCAGGGAGTGAGGAAACACATCAGATAATGGGTAAGAGGAGACTTCTAGCTGTGTGCACACAAAAGACAAATAGGCTTAGGAGAAACCAAAGAGAAATAGGCCACAGAAGCCAAAGAGAGAAATAGGCTTGAGAGGTAAAACAAGCAAAAAACAGGCTCACTAGGGCCAGAGAGAAAAATGGGCTCATTAGGACCAAAAGAGCAAAACAAGCTCACAAGAAACAAAAAGGGAAACAAAAGATTGATTTCATCAGGTGTTAAATATGAGGCGAGTAGGTTCTCAGGAACAACAAATGTATATAAAAATCCTTGTTCTATTGTGGATTCCTGTACTTACTTTTCTTTTATGGACCTGGATCAGGGAGTCTCTCGATAGTCATGTGCGTGTTGAGACAACCACAGAGGATTCTGCTCTTAGCACTATTTTAAAATGACCCAAGCAGAAAAGGAATAAGGCAGTAGTCCCACCTATAAAGCTTGAATCCTTTCACTTGGCTCAAGCAAATAAGGAATGGTGGAGGGCAAAAAGATCTTTCCTCACTAGAGGAGTATTTCACTGTGGTTTCAGTTGCATAGCTGCCCAAGGTAAAACTGATAACATTAACTGCTGTCACAGGTGTCAGCTTCTGCCTCTTCAGTTCAGAGAAACTCTCTTCCTTGCAATTGGAATTAAAAGAAGCTAGAGGAGAGTCCATAGAAGGATTTCAACATATCTACACTGTTGTTGAACTGCAAATTCCTAATAATCCATGACAGGTCAAATGTCTTAATGAAGCTGTACCTTTTAAAACCCTTAAAGAATTAAAACAAGCTACTGCTATCCTATGGCACCACAGCCCCTTTTACCTTAGGTTTAATAGAGCTTATAGGACAACAAGTTATGACCCAAAATGATTGGAAATGAACAGCTAAAACATATTTAAATTTGAAACAAAATTAAGTTTGGGGGATTATTTACCATAGAGGGAAAATTTTTTTAAATTTAACACAGATCAGGCCATTTGCAGTGCTGCTCACAACATAGCCATTACAAAAGATGTTAACTAGAGAAGGTGCCTTTGCTGCCAAAATCAACTAACTTTTGAACTGCAAGTGCATGAACAAGTTAAAATAGCTGCCATAAGGGCTTGGAGGGAACTTCCTTCAAATGGTGAGATATGCCTTAATCTGACCTCTATCTGCCAGAGTCGTGATGAACCTTTTCAAGATTTTGTAGCATGCCTATTGCAGGCTAGTGAGAGGATTATCAACAATGCAGAGGCTAATAAATTAATTGTTCAACAATTAGCCTTTAAAAGTGCAAATAAATGGTGTAAAGAGGTATTATGAGCCCATAAAAAATGGGTTACACTGTCCAAGATTTGTGCAGATATTGGTCCCTTATATGAACAGGGGGCTGCCTTGGCAACAGCTATCACTCAAGCTACTCATCCACAGGCTAGAGGAAAAGGAAGCAACAAGGTTACTTGTTTCAGCTGTGGAGGCAGGGCACATTTTGTCCAAAGGCTGTGTTGTACCAGTAAGGGCAACACAGCCATTATTCATCCCTTCAACAAAACCTCCTAGTATCTGTATAAAGTGTAGATGAGGTCAATATGGGGCAAGTGAGTGTAGATCCAAAACTGATGTGGAAGGCTGACCTATTCCAGTCAATCTATGGGGCTGTGATGTATTACAGGGCATGGAATCATATTTGAGAAGTCCTAACTCTTTAGTGACCCATCAGATGTTACAACAAGGTTTCATTCCCACCCCAGGGCTTGGTAAAAATAATCAAGGAAGGAAAGAACCTCTTCCAGTTATCCCTAAAAAGGACCATTTTGGCCTAGGCTACTCACCTTCATATTTTCAGGAGGGGCCTTGATTTCTTTTCTGACCCTGCAGACAGCATCCAAGATAACTTGGATATCCACTGACCCTGTTTGGGTTCATCAGTGGCCCCTCACTCAGGAGAGAGGTTTTCTTGGCTCAAACAAAAGCAAAACAAGTAAAAAATGCCTTTATTGAGGGCATGGAGAAAAACCCAAAAGAGAGGAGGAATGTGGAGCTTCTGAAGGCCTGGCCGGGGGAACAAAGGCTATGTAGCGCCAGGTAGGGGGCAGGGTTTAGGGAGTAGTCTGCCTGATGTGGCAGACTGTGATTGGGCAGGAGGGGGAAAAAGAAAACAGGAAGTTGTAGAAGGGATGTAGGAAGGTGTAATTTGACCAGGGAGGAGAAAGGTGGGGCCTGGCACATGACCTCCAGTGGCCTGAGCCATATTGGCTTGCTGCTATGATGACTTAGCAAAATTTGTATTAAAGAGGAAAACCCATCATTCCCATCTTGGTTACAGGCAGTGATGACTCTCTGAAGATTGCTTCCTGCTGAGTAGGGGCATCATCATGATGGGGGCGAGGGGTCAACAGGCATCACCTATGTAGAAGCCAGTGTTGGTGGTTTCAGCTAGAATGATGAGTTTGTTGGTGGCAATTGCACAGAGCCTGGATTACATAAAACTAAGAAGTTTAAAAAAGCAGGACCCTATGAGTAAACAGGTCATTGTCATGATTAAAGGACCCAGAAAAGGAAGCAGGAAGGGTGCCCAGGATCCAAATGTGTCATTCCACCATAACCGTGTGTGGAGGAGGAGTATAGGGTTTTAGCTCCTGGCATTTGCGCTCAAGCCAGGTACAAAGACTTTTTACCTTGTCCATGATGATCCCAGATTTGTTTAAAAATAACAGCATTCTTCTCCCAGCATAGCACAAGTGCCCCCTTCTCAGCCATCAGGGCATCAAAAGTGTGTCAGTTTTGAAGTGTGACCACTGCGAGACTATTAATCTGATTTTGAAGTGAGTGTATGGCAGGTGTTATATCATCTATTCTCTGGTGAGGTTCAAGGGAAAGTTGATGATAAAGTTCCTGGGCACGAACGCTCATACCTAGTCCCCCTACCCCCAGACCGACTCCAAGGACTGCAAGACTGCTTGCTCCAATAAGGACTGGAATGTGGGCAGCTCTAGTTTTGCAAGTGAGATGAATGCCCTGAGGCTGTGATAAGAGAGACTCTTCTATGGTATCTTGGGAATTTATTGTCAGGGCTGGGACCAGAAGAACTAATGTGCATGATCCTGTCCATCTAGAAGGGAGATGGGTATATGCTCCTTTTTTGCACCCTATAAACCATCCCTTAAGTGGACAAACAGCCTTGCCCTGTGTATGAGTGACAGAAATGAGCATGGTGGGGCAAGTCCTCTAGTTGTAGAGAGGTGTTTTTGACCTGGGAGGTCAGGCAGGTGAGATTGACTGACCACTGTTGTGAGTGATGGATCACTAGAGGGCCTCCCATGGCCAGATTATGTGGAAAAGACAGATGAGAGGTATTCCAGTTTGTGGGGACTATCATATAAAGATCCTGTCAGTAGGGAATACAGAGCCAGCACTGTGTGAGGTTTGAGGAATGAAAGAGAGTGTCATAGGCATGTGAAAGGACCTGGGGGTTAGGGGAGTGATCTTCTGTTGTAGGAGCATTAGGAGGGCAGGTAGGATGCTAATAACAGGAAACAGGGTAATGAGTTTGGTTTTTATGGTTAAGAAGTTGCCATAAGGTGTCCCATGAAGGGGTGCACACCAAAGGTAAGTGCCATCCCATAGATTCTGGGAGGTTGGAAGGAACAGTCTCCAAGTCTTACCCAAAATAAGTTGGGGATGTGCTGCATTTGGGATTGAAAATGTTGCTCATCTGGCACCATCACACCAGTCTGCAAGCCAATATGAGATGTATGGATCTGCATCTTTGTGATCAATGCCTGTGGTTTCACACCCCAGTGTGTGATAATAGAAGACACTGTCATTGACACATTTGTGTTGGCAGAGTGTTGGGGGTTGAGGGATAAGATACATGCCAGTCAGGAAGCAACACATCCCAATAGGAGATGAACATCTTTGATTTCTGGCCAGGAGACCAGTCTCCCCCACCTTCCAAGTCAGTTGGATGGGGACAACCTGACAGGAAGGTACCACGAGTATATTTTGGGATCTGAAGGAGTAAAGTTGTATGACTCTATTATTCCTTGGTCAGATAGGGAGAATGTTACAGTGTAGGTGGGTTGTGGGTATGTGGCCGGAGATGGAATAGAAAGAATTGGGAGAAGGAATATGAAACTTGGAAGTTGTAGCAGATTTGAGAATGGTTGTGGAAAATGGCAGAGGAGTATGTCTCTTGAGGGTGTTGGTAAGGTAGGCAATTGAGAGTGCAGAGCCCAAGAGTAACAGTAAAGAAATATGAGTTATCTTATGTGAGAATTGAAAATCTTTTGGGCAGACAGTCCAGAATCCAACTGCAAATGTGAGGAGGACAGGGAGTACTAAAACCCCAGTGGGGGAGCAATACATTGGTTACCTTGGCAACACACTAGAGTTCTTAGTGAGTTTGAGGTGGGTGGGAGATAAAACTTGTGATGACCACTCTGGTGTTGGAGGTGTGGAGTCTGGGGCAGCTGGGTTGTTAGGGCACCTTTTTGCCTGGGTGGCATGCAACCAGGACAAGAGGCAAGCAGCCTTGACTGCTGTGGGTGTCGTGAGCATGATCAAGTGGGGTCCAGACCATCTTGGCTATAATCCTGTGGACTTAGAAGATTTTAGGTATATTAAGTCTCCTGGGGTTACAGAAGACTCTGGCTGTGTGCCGGAGGTCAGCATGTTGTCATAGCAGGTATCAGAGGAAGGGCAGAACTGGAATATAGTCAGCAATGGGGGGAAGGTTATCAGGAGCTGGGAAGTCATGAATCAGAAATGGCCTGCCATACATAGGCTCAAGGGACTAAGAAACATGGGTGCCCTAAGAAGTTCCCTGAGTCTAGTTAAGGCTAAGGGGAGGAGCTGAGGCCATGGCTGGTGTAATTCTAGAATGAGTTTTGTAAGATGTGACTTTAAGAGCCCATTTGCCTTTTCTACCTTACCTAAGGATTGTGGATGATATCATATGTATAAATGCCAGGTTATGTTAAGGCTTGATGGGACCTGTTGGGTGATTTGGGAGATAAATGCTGGACCATTATCAGACTGGATAGTGTGTGATAGCCCAAATCTAGGAATGATGTCTTGTATAAGAGTCTGGGAGACTACATTGGCAGTCCCTCAGACAGTGGGGAATGCCTCTATCCATCCTGATAAGGTACAGGCAAAAGTGAGGAGATATCTGAAAGTTTTGTGGTGGGGCATGTGTGTGAAGTCAATCTGCCAGTCTTTACCTGGGGTGTGTCCACAAAGCTGATGAGTTGGGAAAGAGGCAGGTGGTAAATGTCCCTGAGGGGAAGTTTTAGCACGTAATTGAACAGTTCTGGGTGACTTGGTAGGTAATAGCTTTTAGGGAGGGATGTGTGTTGATGGGAGCTAGGAGTTTATATAAAGCCTGAGTACCAACATGGAAGCAGTTGTGTAAGTCAGTGATGATGGTTTGTGCTTGTTGGTCTGGAAGGAGGAGTTTTGGCCCTTGAAAAATCCAACCCTGTGCATTTTGGTGATAGTCAGGCTTTTGGAGTAAGCATAATTGGTCAGATGAGTACTGGGGTGAGGGCATGGCCTATGGAATGAGAGGAAGAGGGCGGGAAGATTATGGCTGTTGAGCAGCTAGTTTGGCCTATATATCAGCAAACATACTTCCTTGAGCAATGGGATCTGTTGAATTTTGGTGTCCGCTGCAGTGAATGACTGCTACCTGTTTTGGGAGTTGTGCTGTCTCTAACAGTTTGAGGATAAACTGTGTATTGGTAATGGGACTGCCCTGAGCATTAATGAACCTTCTTTCTTGTCAAATGACTACATGAGGGTGGAGAATGCTGCATGTGTATTTGCAGTCTGTGTAAATGTTTACAGTTTTGTCTTTAGCCAATGTGAGTGCTCGTGTAAGGGGTATGAGTTCTGCCTTTTGTGAGGATGTCCCCAGTGGCAGTGGGCCTGTTTCTATCACTGTTGACCCACTGACTATGGCACATCCTGCCCTCTTTTGAGTGTCTGTGTTTGTTGAGCTACCATCTATGAACCATGTGTCAAAAGCTGTAGGAAGAAGACTGCTATCAATGTGAGGAAAGGGAGTTGGGGTCATCTGTAAGACCTCAACACAGTTGTGTTGAGGAAGCTCATCAGGGATGGGGAGTAAAGTGGCCAAGTTGAGAGGCCCACTAGTAGTAACAGTAATAGAAGGGTCTTGTGTGAGTGTTAGATGGACTTGTAGGTAAGAAGGGGTCATTAAGGCAGGGAGGGTTTTGTGAAAGAGTAGTTTGTGAAGGTGGTGGAGTGAATGTACTTACTGTAATTGATTGTCTTAAGGTGAACTTTTTTTGTGTCAATGTGGCCACTGCAGCATGGACCCAGAGATAATGTGCCCATCCACATACTGTGTTGTCTGTTTTGAAAGATATGCTACTGCCTGAAATGAGGGTCCCTTTTTATGTCCTAAGACTCCCACAGAATTGTGACCCTGATAAGAAGTAAATAGAATGAAATGTTGGGCTGGATTAGGTAGAGTGAGAGCTAGAGCTCTTAAAAGAGCCTCTTATGGTTTGTGAAAAGAGGATTGTATGGGTGTGGTGGGGTCAAGAGGCTCTGACAAGGAGCCCTTGGTTGCCTTATAGAGACACTGAGCTAGGGAGGCAAAGTTAGGAATACAGAGATGAAAGAAGTTTGCCAAACCAAGGCAAGAGAGGACCCGTTGTTTTGCACTTGGAATTTGTAGGTCATGGAGAAGGGCCTTGCAGTCAGCAGTGACTGAACTAGTGGTGGGGGTGAGAGTAAGCCCCAAATATTTGACCTTTGGTGAAACTATCTGGGCTTTGGCTGGAGAGAACCTGTATCCTCGTTTTCACAGAAAATTAAGGAGAGTGGCTGTGTGTTGTGTTGCCAGGGCATGGGAGGACAACAGAGGATGTCATTATGTATTGGAGCAAAGGACTGGGTTTAAGGTTAAGGACCTCTAAGTCTGTAGCCAGAGCTTGGCTAAAAAGTGAGGACTATCCCGAAACCCCTGGGGCAGTACTGTCCATGTGAGTTGTAGGGATCAGAGAGTATCTGGGTCTGTCCATGTAAAGGCGAAGAGATTTTGGTAATCTGGGTGTAGGAGAATGGTGAGGAAGGCATCTTTGAGGTATAGCCCTATAAAATGGGTTAGGTTTAATTACCAGGAGGACAGGGGTATTATAAGGTGAGTGTGTGACTTTAAGGAACCCATTAGCAAGGAGATGCTCAATTATGGGTTTGAGTCCAATTGGTGTTTGGGGGCTACTGGGTATTGGGCAACGTATGGAAAGGTGAATGTGTCCCTGAGGTGGATGGAGACAGGGACAGCATAGATCGTGTGGGTGGGGCTGGAAGTGCCCCAGACTTTGGGATCAACCAATGAAGGGGGAAGGGGAGGGTTGGGGTTGGCAGCACACAGTGAAGCGGGCTGAAGGATGAGAGCTGTAGGGAAAGTGAAGGTGAAAGAAAAGTTGAGCTTCTGGAGAAAGTCCTTACCCATGAGAAGTATAGGGCAATTTGGAGCAATGAGGAACTTGTGAGTAAAGAAGAGTGTCTGAAGCCAGCAAGGAATAGGTCCTGTCTGAAGCGGCTTTTTAGGTTGGCCATCAATAGAGAGAAGGGATCAGGTAAAGTGGCCTGAAAACTCATGAAGAACACTGTATGTGGCCCCCATGTCAACAAGAAAAGAGAATGTCTTACCCGAGACTTCTAGCGAGACTCGGGGCTCTGAGTAGGATACTTTATCCTACTTTATCCTTCTATACTTGGGGGCCATGGACCCCAAGCCCTATCAGTCCTCTTCAGCAGTGATGTCCAATAAGTCAGCAATTGATGAGTCTGATGCTGGTGGCAGATTACCCTGTGAGGGTAGAGAAATGGATGACTTACCCACTCTCTGGTGGGCAGGGCAGTTGCATTTCCAATGGCCCTTGAGGTTGCAGATGGGACAGGGTCTCGTCTGTTGGCACAGGTTGGGGCAGGCTCGTGCCCATTGTCCTTCTTTGCCACACTTGAAGCATGGTCCAGGAGGGGCTTGAGCATTACCACTGGCACCCCTTTGCTTGGCATCTGCCTGCTTAGGCTTGTCTATTTTAGGAATCCCAAGTGCTGTGCCAGAAGCTCATGTTGATATTTGGCCTGTGCTTTAGCAATAACCATTTTACTAACTTGTTTGTCTAATTTTGTTGATGTTCCCTGTTATTGAAGACAGGGAAGGCCAGAGCTAGAAGCTCTTCTTGTGGTGACTGAGGGCCAAGCTCAGATTTCTTAAATTTAGCCTGAATATCTGGGGATAACTGAGAGATAAAATGAGAATTAACAAGTACTATCCCCTCAGTAGATTGTGGATTTACGTTGGTAAATTTACTCAGAGTTTTGGTAAGGCAAGTAAGAAACTCAGCAGGGTTTTCATCATCTCTCTGTGTTTGTTTGATAAGCTTGTTCAGCCCAGCTATTCCCCTTCTGGTTATCCTCCCAGAAGATCTGAAAACATCATATCACAGCGATATATGTGCACCCATGTTTATAGCAGCACAATTTGTAATAGCTAAATCATGGAAGCAACCCAAATGCCTATCCACTGAGGATTGGATAAAAAAAGTGGCATTTTTATATAATGGAATATTACTCAGCTATAAAGAAAGATAAACTCGAGGCTTTTACAGGTAAATGGTCACAACTAGAGACCATACTCGTAAGTGAAATAAATCAGGCCTGCGTGTGCAAGCACCGCACTGTCTCACTAGTGTAAGAACTTGAAAGAGTGAATAAAAATAAGGAGGTATGACAGACATTGTGAAAGGTAAGGATACTGCACAAAAGTAAAGAACACCTGGGATGAGGGAAAAGAGAAAAGAAAGAAGGGAAAAACTGTGTATATATGTACATATAGGATATTTAACATAGTTGTACTACTGACTTATATCACTTTATTGAAAGGAATAGCTAATGATTAATTATTTGATCAGGCTTTCATGTCTGTATTTGCTTTCCTGAGAAAACACTTTGAAGTTATCAATATGTAATGCAGCAACCAATGTCAATTTCCTGTCACCTCTGTAATCCAGTATTGCTTGTATTTTTTTCTTGTGCTATTTTGTAAATGGAAGTCTGTTTGTTAATATGTTTTCATTCTTTTATCTTTAAAATAAAAAAACAGGCTTGTGAGAAATCTTATGAAGTCTCACTGTTATACAATCAATCATAGTATTAATACGTTGTGAGCCATTTGGTCCCTGATAATCCCAATTAGGGTCTGTCAGTGGCACCACAGCAGCCCCAAAATGATGGCTGAGATTAGTCCGGTGTCTACTGTCAGCCTCCTTTTGGACTGCTTTCCATAGTTCCTCCTTTTGTTGGGAGGAGAGAGTAGAATTGAGAATAATATAAAGGTCTTTATAATGTAAGTCTTAGGAACTAGTAACAAATTCTAATTTTTTTCTTTTGGTCTTTTTGAGACAGGGTCTTGCTATGCAGTTCAGGCTGGCATTGAGGTCACTTTGTAGCCCAGGCTGGTCTCAAACTCACAACAGCCCTCCTGCCTCAGCCTCCCAAGTGCTGGGATTACAGACATGCACCACCACACCTGGCGCAAACTCTAATTCTTCAGTATAGTTATGAGAATCAGCAAAAAGGAAACCCCAGCTTATGAGAAATTTGTGGAAGATCAGAAAGGGTAAAAGGAATATGGATGTGAACTAGCCCTTCAGGGCCAACTTGTTCCCAAAGAGGACACATAAGTTGGGGCTGAGACAAACTAGGAGGTTGTGGAGGGTGGGTGGAGTTGGAACTAGATGGCAGAGAGCAGGTGGGGTCAGGATAAGATGGCAGGGGAGTGAGTGGAGTCAGGGCAAGATGGCAGAGAGTGGTCATGTGCCTTGCAGCAAGATGGCCACCAGTGGCCATGTGGCTTTAGGTTCGCATCCTGTAACTCCCCACCCTGTGGCCTTTTGGATGGGGGAGGAGCATGGGATTGAGTGTGGTGGGCTGGAGGAGAGAAGGGTGATGGGGAAGGCAAAGAATTGGGAGAGGAGTATTGGTCTTCAGATAAAGTAGATGTTGTAGGCCAAAAGAGGGGAGATCAGTTGGCTGATTGTGGGGGAGGAGAGGAGTGAGACCAAGCCCGTGGGGCTGGAGGTGGAGATGGTGGCATGGGAGGAGAAAGACAAGGAGCAGAGGCTGCTGTAGATATGGATGGAGATGGGCAGAGAGGAGCACGTTGGGCAGCTGACAGAAGGGTGGGGTGAAGGTAGTTGGTTATCAGACTGAGTGGGCTGAGAGGAAGATGGTAGAGCATCAGATTGTGACAATTAAGGGTAGGGTGGAGGAAGAGCAAAGGCAGAGGAACATTGTCAAAGGGACCAGAGGGGAATTTGGGTGGGAGTTCTGCTGATGTGGAGTAGGACAAGCATATTTGGGCCACTCCACATGCCTGAAGGAGAGACGGGTGCACCCTGAGAGCAATAAAGGCCTATACATAAGGAAGTTCCTTCCATTTGCTGTTGCAGTAGCAAAAATTGTCTAGATCCCTGAGAATATTAATGTCAAAGGTACCTTCTTCAGGTCATTGTCTTTCACTGTCAAGTTTATATTGAGGCCAGACTGGCAATAGAAAATCAACCATTTTGGTTTGACATTGTCTCTGACCCCTAAAGCATTTAAATTGGCCAAGAGGCAACTGAGTGGACTATATTTTTGGGGGCGTGGGAATTAGTGTTCCCCATCTTGTGGTTAAATTAAAGGTGAGCCAGAGGCTTAATCAGCTGGTCTTGAAACCCCTAAGAGGGCCATCACCCTCACTGGGTTATGAGGAGGAGGTAAATACCCAAATCTGTCCTCCCAGTTGTCACTGAGAAGGCAAGAGCGTGTCCCAAAGGATGGAAAGGAAGAGAGGGAGTCCTAAAGTGGGCCCACAGTTTTTGGAAAATGAGAGAAAACTAAGCAGGAACTCCTGGAATGGAAGGGGGCTCACCTGTAAGAATTGGAGCTGGTCAGTGTTAGATGGAGGCTTACAACAGCAAATGTCAAGCTTAAAAAGCAGAGGAAAAGTGACTCATTGGCAGGGTAGCTCAAAGCAGAGGGAGGATAACTCCTCCTTTGTGGGACCTCACAGCCTGTGTGATCTGAGTTACAGCACCAAGATGTTAGGGTTTTTTTGGTGCAAACAAAAGCAAAACAAAGTAAAACAATGCCTTTTTTGAGGACACAGAGAAGTCTCCAGCACAGAAGAGGGACATGAAGCTTCTGAGGGCCTGGCCAGGAAAACAGAAGTTACACAGTGCCAGGTAGGGTATGGGGTTTAGGGAGTGATCTGCTTGATGTGACAGATTGTTATTGGGCAGGAGAAGGGAAAAGGAAACAAGAAGCTGTAAAAAGGAACCAGGAAATTGTAATTTGGCCAGACAGGAGAAAGGTGGGGCCTGGCACATGACCTCCAGTGGCCCATGCCATATTGGCTTATCACCATAATGACTTAGCAGAATTTTTATTAAAGCAGAAAACCCATCAGAAGCTTACCCCAGTTCATCCACTGGTTAATGAACAGATAATAGTGGGGCACTTAGAATCCTCCAATAGCCCTTGGAATACTCCAATTTTCATAATAAAAAAGTCAGGAAGGTGGAGATTATTACAGGATTTGTGAGCTGTTAATTGAAACATGGAATCTATGGTTGCACTTCACCCAGAATTGCCTAGTCCTGTAGCTATACCTTTACATCATGGTGATTGATTTAAAAGACTGCTTTTTTTACAATCCCTTTCTGTCCTCAAGATAAAAGATGTTTTGCCCTTAGGCTGCCCTCCACTAACCGTCAGGCCCCTATGCACTGTTTCCAGTGGCATTGTCTGCCACAAGGAATGGCAAATAGTCCAACCCTATGTCAAGAGTTTGTGGCTACAGTCATTTTATCAGTCCATCAGGCTCATCCATCCACTTATCTTATTCATTACATGGATGATATTCTTGTAGCACATGAATCCTCATCCACCTTGCACCAGATATTTATCAAATTGGATGATGCCCTTTGTAATGCAGGCCTACTGGTGACCCCAAAAAAAGTGCAAACTATGACACCTTTTTCATTTTTGGGTCGACTTATCCAACAGAGACATATTGTACCCCAAGCTGTTCAGATCCAGGTTAATCATCTTGCAACCCCAACTGATTTTCAGACTTTACTTGATAATATAAATAGGCTCTGTTCAGCTCTTAAGCTAACAACTCATGATTTAGCCCCTCTCTTTGATATTCTCAGGGTGATCCCTGCCCTTACTCCTCCAAGAGTACTTATGTCAGAGGCTAAAACCACCTTGGACAAAGTTAATCTGGCTCTCTCTAATGCTCAACTCTCTAGAGTTGACCCATCTTCACCTATGTTTTAAATTATTTTTCCAACTCAATATATGCCCACTGCAGTCCTTTGGCAGTCTCAGTGCCCTCTATAGTGGCTACATATGTCATATGCTCCACATAAAACCATTACTTCCTTTTATGATGCTGTGGCAGGACTGATCATACATGGGCAGATGTGTGCTATTCAACTTTTTGGACATGAGGTGCAAAATATCATTGTTCTCTTTTCTTCTGCTCAACAAAAGTGGTTATGGCAATTCTCATTGTTTTGACAAGCCACATTAGCTAACTTCCCTGGTGTTATTGATTGTCATTATCCTCCAGACAGATTAATTCAATTTGCTTCCCTCACACCCTTTGTCTTGCCTTAAGATTGGCAATGGTCCAGCTTATACAAGTGCTGCCTTCCAAATGTTTTGTAAAAGTTTTCACATTTCCCTTACCACAGTAATCCTTTATAACTCTCAAGGTCAAGCAATTGTTGAGCATGCTCACTGTACACTCAAAGATGAAATACAAAAACAAAAAACAGTACCCTTCCCTAAAAGATTCACACCTCATAACAGACTTCACTTGACATTATGTACTATTGACCTTTTAAATCCTACTAAGAATGGGATGACAGCAGCAGAAAGGCAATCAGGCAAAAGAAAATAAGTTAGAAAGGTTCCTTTGAAAAGATCTTCATACAGGACAATGAAAGGGACCTACCCCAGTGCTAATTTGGGGTCAAGGGTATGCTTGTGTCTTTCCAGAAAATGCCAATGGCCTATCTAGGTGCCAGAGCATGCTAAGTGGCTGTATCATGTACCCAGACCCAGAGGAGGGATTGATTATAACTCTCAAAAAGCTGATTCTCAGTCCTGTGGCAGTGATGCCTCAGAGACTGCTCCATGGCCAATAGACAAAGATGGGGCTTGACCCAACGTGGAGTCAGTAAAAGAAATTGACCCAGGATGCCCAAGAAATGGTAACCAAAAATCAGAAAAGAAGATCTGAATAGGTGACAGAGTATACAGGGACGACTGAGCTGGAGGTTATGTGAAAGAAAGGGACAGAAAAATTCTTAGTACTCTTAAGACAAAATAAAATATATTATTGCATTATTTGTGGATAGAAAGTTTAGTTCCTTCCCAATTTTCTTGTAATAGATCTTTGCTAATTGACCTACAAAAAATTCTGAGTAGTCTATAATTACAAACTTCTAAAATTATAAAGAGTTATTATAATTTAATTTGGCCATAAACTATGTTTGAGTGCACTTGGATATTGTAAGCAGATTGTCCATATAAATTGTTTGTCCATTTGTCCTATCTGTGAACAGCTGTTTTTTATTTGAGCTCAACAATTTTTTTCTTCTCTTTTCCTTCTTTTTTGTGATAGAGAACACTATGAAGCTGCCTTGAGCAGGACTTAATTAACCAATGGGCTTTTCATGTTTACTTGTGAATATATCCAAGGCCAAGGCTCCTTGTCTAGAGATGAGCAATGGACTCATAGTAAGTGAATTTCTGTGAGTCACTAATCCCTACTTAGGGCTGATGAAGCCAGAAAGCCTCAAAGGATAAGACAAGATCACAGCCAAGGACACCTGGATCCAACCTCAACTAGATAAAGACTGTATCCTCAGGCATCTCACTCCTGGATGGATAAATTTCATACCTTACTTGCAGAAGTCCTTGAGTGGTTCTGCCTTTCTTAAGTACTCCCTTCCCTTCTTCTGATAACTAAATAAATACAGACCACCCAGAGAAAGTCTTGGTCTTAGCCCTAAGAGAATCTCGAATTCTGTGAGAGCACTTTTGTCTTCCTGGAGCCCTGAAATCATTCCATTTGCCTCTTTTTATTTAGCCTTTTTATTTTATACACTCATTCAGGAGATTGTGGACCTGATCAGCCTGCAATAACTAAGGGATATTATTAACCTGATAGTTTTGCATTTCTGGATCATTTGTTTGTAATTTAATTTGGTTTATAGATTTAAAAGGCATGCTTCCACCTGGGTTACCAGTTGGTCAATATATCAAAATTGATTTTCTCATAGATCATCACTTATTTGTTAAGGTAACTAAATGAGGACCATTTGGGCTTGGAAAATCATTGGTCAGGACTCC
This sequence comes from Chinchilla lanigera, assembly GCF_000276665.1. Classification (NCBI taxonomy): domain Eukaryota; kingdom Metazoa; phylum Chordata; class Mammalia; order Rodentia; family Chinchillidae; genus Chinchilla; species Chinchilla lanigera. The sequence continues at coordinate 757,693 of NW_004955520.1, forward strand.
TTTTGGTAAATAAAGGGGCAGCTGCCTGGGGAAAATTATCCTTTGTTCATTAATAGGAAACCTCAATGATCTCCATAGCCTTGTGGGAGAAACCCCAATAAATGTTATTATAAATATATTATTGTGATATGTTTACATTGGTCATCATCAAAAAGATTAAGTTTTCTAAAAATGAGACAGTAAAGTTTTCAAATTTACAGATGCTTTGGTATAAAACTAAATTTAAAAAAACAAAAATGTTCTATGGCTATGACAGTTGATTGTTATTAATCTCATTTGTATTAAATGTATTCATCCCTCCAGATGTACAGGTCTTCCTCTTCCAAAATTGTTAAGATTGTTCATGGTGATAGACCTTTTCTTTCTGATTTAGACATTTGCCTTTTCTTTGTGCTCCAAATAACTGTAATAGAAGGTTCACGTCAAGCCAGCATGAGGTCACCAGTCAGTGATAATAACAAAAACTTGTATGATGTATATATTACACATATATGCACTACTCTTTTCAGAGATGCCTGAACATTATCCTTCAGACAGTGTCACAAATTTCTTCAGTGACATCACATTTAAGGTCAGTGAGTTAGGTAAAAACTTCCCATATATTAGATAGAGATGACTAATTAAAAGAACTATACCATGTCAAAATGGAAATTTAAGTATGTCACAAATATGTCACCACGATTGTTATACTATAATACTATGTATGATTTTGATGTTAAATTTTCTGTGTAAAACTATATAACTGTTGCCCATTGGCATTCTACAGAGATTCAACTATTGTAACATCCACACTTGCTAGAAAATAACAGTTGTATTTTATGTTCTAAGGTGCTTGATAATCAGATAAAATAGTAATATTAAACTCACTGCCCTCATTACAAAATGTTATGTCATTAACCTTCTTTTTTTGGATGTTCAACAACGGAGGTATGGAGACCAAAAGCTAGAAAGATAGATGAGCTAGGAGGACAGCCAATATTTTTGCCCCAACCCTCAGAGGTCAATGACATGAGGTTCCCAGGGCATGAGGGAATGTTTTCAGTGACATCCTACAGCTCTGGTGAGTTATACAAACTCCTGATCAAGGAGATTGTAGGACCACAGAAGATAAGATCTGTGGTGTACAGTGTGCCCAAGAGGAGTCACTAGGAGAAAAGGGTCTCCCAAGCTTGTACAGAAAGCAACGTTGGTCAAGCAATGACCAGGACTCATCCAGATGACTGACACTGACTGAATAACTAGAGATGCTAAACATGGTTCCAAGGTAAATCCTGAGGAAACTTAACTGTCCTTGACAAATAACAAGAATTGATTAATACAGGTCTCACCTTAATTTGGTCTTGAACATCTGGCCATTAGAACTCTCCTCCTCTTCCTCCTCCTCCCTTCCTTCCTTCCGATCAGGACACAGGGCTCCACATGGCCTCAGTTTTCTGTATTCTGACTCTTGTCCTTCTTTCTCCATCCTCTCATAGTCCTCACCCTGGGGACACCGAGAGCTGAGTGGTGTGCAGCAGCAGTTATTAAGCATAACAAAGATATAGCTATCTCCTCATCAAGAAAAAAATAGATATTCAAACAGTAAGTAAACAAATGTTACTGTAAATGACAAAGGTTCACTTCACTAAGAAAATAAAACAAAACAGTTCTGAACTTTCATGTAAGAAGTCACACTCAAAATATATAATGCAAACATGGAACATGTGCTACATCGTGTAAAAACTGTCACCACACTGGGGAAACAACTGCATTAGTGTCACAATGAGACACTAAACAAATTTATCTAAGTTAATCAGGTTGGATGCTCTCCCCAAAACAAAGGAACAAACAAAAAATTAGAGATTTCAATAACCCAGTTTAAGCATTTGACTTGCCAGGTGTATAGTACATGCAACTCAAGAAGTGGAGAATACATGTATTTTTAAGTACTAAAAGTATAGTTTAAAAATCAGCCACTACTGAATCAATGTATCTGACTTTTTATACGGCCCAACTCCATGACAGCAACGAGGTGGTGGAGGATGGGCAGGGGGCCTCCTGCAGGGATACCAAGGATGCAGATCCCCCCCCCCAGACCTTAACCCCTTTCTGGGTGCTTTCACACCTAAATAGTGTAACACTGTACCATGTTGTTGACAGGACTCACTCTCAGCAGCCACTAGCTTTTCTCTAATGTTTCTGCTCTGCCTTTGGTTAGACCGGCGGATGTAGAAACTGCAGGTCTGGAGCCCAGCTCTGCATGGAAGGCATGTTTGTGCACGTGTATGTGTGTGTGTGTACACTGGAATTTATCTTGTGATGCAAGTGTGGTGTCTTCTATTAAAGGCATCAGCACAATTCAGTATGTGAGCTTCTTAGAGAAGTTGTGCCCAGCTGTGAAGTCCCATGGCCTCCTGAAACAGCTGGTTCTTAGGATATGGAGCCTGAGGATGCAGCCCTCTCTGGACTGAACTCAGGATGCCCCAGGAGCAAAGCTTGAGTCTCCCTGTGCTGGCTCTCCACAGAATGCCCTGAGGTGTCTGCACCTGGCCTGGCACAGAACAGGACAAGGCTGTCTTCTGTGGTTTTCATCTCCCCAGCATTGCACCAGAGCACCAATTCACACAATGTTTGCCCCACACAAGGTGTGGTAGGGTTTAGAGATGGGAGACTGCTTGTGCGCCATGTGGGGACCATGTGCATCTGCAGTGACAGAGCTCAAAGAGCTCAGTGCTTCCAGGACGGGGAGCAAAGCAGGAGCCCAGAGTGGAGGACATGCTTGACACACTCGGTCAGCAAAGACCTGCACAGGATGTGGGGTCCAGGAAGGGATGAGGAGCCCATAGGGACTCTGAGTCCACTCTCTGAGGGACCCTGGCTGCACCCAGAGGACCAAAGTTCTCCCGAGGACACACATGAGGACACCCTAAGGACACCATGTGCACCTCTCACCTGCCCAAGGCCAGGCCCTTCTTGCATCCAGGTCCACTGCAACCTGTAGGACAGGGCAGCACTGGCAGTGTCAGCTCCCTGAACAAGGTCCCCCATGGCCCACGAGGGTCCACAAGGCAGGCAGCCCCTCATCCCTGGGTCCAGTGGTCACCAGGGCTGAGTGCTGGAGAAGAGGCTTCCTGGGGGACTGAGGGAAGGGCACATTTGTCCTCAGACAGGTGGGTGCTGAGACAGGTGAGAGACGGGGACAGTTAAAGACCCAGGTGCCAGCTCTGCCACCCACTGTCTGCCTGGGTGTGGCCTTGCAACAGCAAACAGAAAAGCCAAAATGACACCCGGGACTTGGGGGAAGTTTTATTTATATTAACAGGCACTGATGGGGATCATTCCCAGATCAGGCCCTGCTCTCCGGTCGTCTGGGGCTTATATGGGATAGACAAGCAGGAAATAAGGAGGCAGAATGGCTTGTCAATTGGGGATTGGTTTATACAATGAGCATCACAGTGACCAGCCATTTCTAAGAGACCAGAAGCAACTGGAACTGGAACAGGAGCTACTACCTGGGCAACTAAGACAGTGAAGTATAATGGCTGGGGTGCATTTTCTGTGACAGCCTGAAGGTCAGAAACAGTGACTTTGGGGGACACTGACTGGGCCCTTTGGAAGAGGTGAGTCACCACCAAGATTGTCACAGTCTGTAGATACAAAGGATCATTTAGCCTCCATCCTTCATAAAGTTCTTGTATATGCCGTAAAATGGGCCTTTGAGGTACAGGAATCCCATGAAAAATAAATAGCCTATTTCTTTTTAAATGTCTGATAAACACTTAATGAATGCCTTGTGTTTCACTCATGTCCTGCAACTTGCTCAGCTGGGGACACAAAACACACGGTCCCTTTGTGTTTCTAGGTGGGGACTGCAGAAGAGAACAACACAGATGTGTTGGTGTCCACTATGTCCGTGACCAATTTGTTAAAAAATCAACTTTTCTTGTTAATAAGAATGAGGTCATACTCATACAGCACAGCAATAAGATTTGAATATAAATTTGAGTCTTTGAGAAGCCGGGCATGGTAGCACATGCCTGTAGTCCCAGCACGCAGGAGGATCGTTGTGAGTTTGAGGTCAGCCTAGGCTACAAAGTGAACTCAAGACCAGCCTGAACTGCATAGCGAGACCCTGTCTCAAAAATACAAAAAAAAAAAAAAAAAAAAAAAAATTGAGTCTTTGGGAAGCTTCTGGTATGTTTTAGATGCTGGAAGTGAGGAAAAATTGCTTTAAAACAGGAAAATCATTTTGAAATAATGTTCCCTTGTATGCCAATGATCATCTACATGCCAATAAAACTAGCCCAAAAGCTGAGTTATAACTTAGTAAAAGAAGACAAACTGTCCAAAGAAAAAAAAGACAGAACTCACAGACTGTGAGCCTCCTTAGGCCAGCATCTGTTTCACCTCTGCTTGTGTTTGCTTAACCAAAACACAGAGCAGCTCCTTCTCTCTGCTCGCCACCCCAGCTCAGTCTGGCCCTGTGGAGGCTGGCTACTGTTTCTGCTGCAGGCAAAGCAGTGGTCTTCACACTGTACTATGCAGAACCTCAGGAGAGTGTGCACTGATGTTTGTAAGGAATTCTGTAGCTGAGCTGTTTGTCTACACCTTGACCAATACCCTGGAGATGTGCTGTTCCCAGCACTCCACCCACCTTCGAGAAAAAGACAACCCTCACCCAGGAAGACAATGAGGGGAGCAAGCGCCACTGGGAGACAAAACTGGGAGGCAGGCCACCATTTCCACAACAACTAAAGCACCGCTAACACTCGGTGGGGCCCAAAGCTCTGTGTCTCACTTCCTGTTAAGGTGAAGGCCAGTGCTAGCAATGGCAGTGTTGGGCCACTGTGCAAGAGGTTGGTGGACTGATGCCTTGGGACACACGGGCTCATCTCTTCCACACCCAGGCAAGCACCAGAGGGTTCTGTGCCTTAGAGGAGAAAGTCAGATTTGGACAAGATACCAGTTACCACCCAGCTGGGGGTGTGCAGTGCTGTCCAGCTGCTCATAATCCCTGCCCCCCTGGCTTCCATGGGCTAGAAATAGACGCACCTGCAAATGGCAAGGAAGTGCTACCTAGTGACAATAATCACCTGAGTGTAACCAGAATGTTTCCCAACCACCGTCAGCCTCGGAGCACCCTGGCTGAAACCTGAGGACTAACGCATTGTGTGGTTTCTTCTAAATTCATTCTGTTGTGAATGTCATTTAAATCAGTGTCTCATGTAATATCACGAACTGTGTTCTACACTCCAGTGGAACTCACCTTCATCTTAATCCATAAAATTTAAAAATAAATCCATAAAGTATAATAATAATTCATCCACTCTTAACAAAAGATGATTTTCTACATGCTGAACCAAACAGATACTTTTATTTTCACATGTTTCTCTTGTGGATATTTTGATCATGGTGCATGTGACATTAACAGAATTATTTAAGTAGTCACCATGCTTTTTTAATACAAAAACCAGTGACCATATCCAGTGCAGCTCACCCCACCATCACTGAGTGTCCTGCTTTAATTACACACCCCTTCCTTCAGAAGTTGATTGTATTTTAACTATGTTACACTGCATTGTCACAATTTCAGTAATGAAAAATGATATGTAAGTTTATTTGTATTTGTATAACATTATAAATACATTATTTATACTTTAACCTTGATGAGCATGATTTGATGTTAGTAATCTATTTTTAAGTGCATTCATAATCTCTTCCTAATGATTTCTATAGACTCTGATATGCTTATTAGTGAGTGGAATCATTTTTCCAGGTGTTTGGGTCACCTGGGGAGTGTGTTGGGGCCTGTAGGTCCTGTGGTGGCCAACTGGGTCTCTGGGGTGTTGCTGCCGTTGCCCCCTGCTGGCCCACCCACACTGAGTGCTCTCAAAACATGGCGGCCTCCTCCTCACAGACCTTTCTGTGTTTTCCACTTTCTGTCCAGGACACCCGTCTCCCCAGGGTGGCTTTCTCCTCTCCTTGGTGTTGCCTTCCCTAGGCATCTCATGTGGTGTCCTGGTCAGCCCGGGGTACATGACAGACCCTGTGGCTGAAACCACAGACATTCACTTTTCACGGCTCTGGAACCCCAAGACCTGAGACTCAGAAGCCGGCAAATCCCATGTGCGGTAAGGCCTGCGTCTGACTGCTAAGATCCCCTGTGCTGTGGGCCCACCTGCATGTCCTGGGTCGTCACTCTTTCTCTACCTGTAAGGACGCAATTCCTATAATGCCGGCTCCAACCTCACCTCCTGACCCTCATCCCTCAGAGGCCCCATCTCCTCAACCATCACACAGAGTGGAGCTTCAGTTTTTGAAAGACAGGGTCTTGCTTGTTGACCAGGTTGGCCTTGAATTTCTGGGCCCAGACAGTTCTCTTGCCTTGGCCTCCTGAGCAGCTAGGACTGCAAGTCTGCACCTGGGTGGCACTTGCGTTTGGGGGAGCTCAGCATCAGGCCTACAGCACAGAGAAGCTGTCCCCTACTCTGCAAGTGCTGTCCTTTGGGCCTCCACCTCTGACTCCTCCTCCAGGGAAGAGGCCACCTGAGAGAGGTGGCTCCACAGCCCCCTGCGAAGTGCTCTCCTAACACCCTGAATGACCTTCGCGGTGTTCCTTACAGTCTATAATTCTCTATTCCTTGGTTTAATGGCTGTCACCCACCTGCTTTCTCTTCCATTCAGCACTGAATTCTAAGCACAGTTTCTAGCACATAGTAGATCTCAACAAGTATTGACTAGAGAAATGAAATCACTCCTAAACAAAGTAGCATTTTCTTTTTACAAAGGTTTTAGGACCCATGTGGGCCTCATTCTTCCCCACTTTTTAATCTCTCAATTTTGAGACAAATTCATCTATTTTTGAGAAGTTCTTTGTATTCTTCTTTGTCAGCACCCACTCTTCTACAATCTGAAAATATACTTCAAAATACATCTGCAGTAGTTGTGCAATAAGATTATATGTGTATGTTTGTCACTTGAATATGGTTTTCTGTGTTTGCTTTTGCTTTTGCAGTGCTAGAGATGGAACCCAGAGCCTTGGGTATGCCAGACAAGGGTTCAGCCTCTGAGCTCCAACCCCTGAATTGTGTTTTAAAGATCTTTTTTTGACATAGAGTCTTGCTATGCCACCCAGGCTGGCCCTCAACTCCTTGGCTCAAGCAATCTTGCCTCTATGGAAGCTGGCTCTGGGTCATGTTTTCTAAGTGTCAGCTCTCTCATCCACTTTCCCAGTAGATCTTTTGTCATCTCACTCGTGCTCTGGGTTGCCGGATGGGTATGAGCTCCTCGCTGCTCATGTGGAAGACTCATGTGGAAGGGGTGGACCACCAGCCTCAGCCCAGCCCTGTAACTCAGGACTCCAGGTCCCTATCTCCATTCTCCAGGTAAGGGTGGTCTTGCCTCTCCCTGTGTGTTATTCTTACCTTCCATGGGTGACTTGCACTTCATTTTCCTCAAGCTAATCAGTTTTAAGCTTGCTTCCCCGGAGCTGGGGATGTGGCACAGTGGGACAGTGCTAGCCTATCACTTCTTCAAGGCCTCAGCACCGCACTCATAAATAAATACTTCACCCAAAGGAAGTAATCATCAAAACTTGAGCTCCAAAGTTCAAAGCATGGCTCTGCTCCTTTATGTGCTTCTTGCCAACTCATTTGCCACTTTAAAGAAAACTACAAGAAATAAAATTCTGTTATTTTAGGTTATCTCCATGCACACCTTGCTAGAAGCCTGACAGGCATGCAGAAGTCTGCTTTTAACCAACTTCTCCATTGTTGGTTAATTCTAATTTGAATTTCAAAAAATAGGAGCGGTGGCTAATTTTCTTTTAACCCAGAATGAGCTTGCTGACTGGTTTCACGTGGAAGGGTTGTGACTGGCAGGCCAGGGCCAGGGGCAACAGGAAGACTGACTGGATCCCATCCTGAAACCCACATGTACCTCCTGTCCGCCCAGGACACTGCTGACCTCCTCACCTCCCCTGTCTACCTCACCTGGCCAGAGGTCCACCCCACAGTGCTGCTCTCTCCTCTACTACCAGGTATTTCATCTGTAACACAAAGCGGACTCCAGGAAATTTTTCACAAGTTGTCTTTTTTGAAGGGCTTACTGGGCTGCTGGATTCCTGGACTAAGTATGAAAAACTTAAATTTTTAAAAGCAATGTAAACAATAATAGGCAAATTCATAATAGCACTTCCAAAGACAAATCACATGGGTGGACAGTGTTCTTGGAGTTTAGGTTCTCAGGACTTCTTTATGGACATAACGGTGCTGTCTGGCTGAGGGGACTGTACACAGTGGGAAAAGGCTCTACTGGGCCATGGTGGACTCTAGTTTTCACTGAAGACCTAGACAGTGAGGCCTGAGGTGTGCAGCACAAAACCAGGAAGAGGCACAGAACAGCATGGAGCCAGGAGCCAAGAAAGCCCAGTGAACTGAAGCCATGGGCCAGCCCCACAGCACTCCAATCTTACAAAGTGTGTGTGGGACATGCTGGGGCTTGAATAGCAGACTCTGCACAGCTTGGGAAGGTAGCTGGGGTTTGGCAGTCAGAGCAAATCTTAGGGTGGTTGGTTGATTATGAATGAGGAAGTGGAGTAGGTGCGTTCTTGGGAGGCCCAACAGAACCAGTCTTTGGTGTCAATCACAGTCAAGGGGTCTGATGAGTCCAGCTGTCCTATTATAGATCCCATTGCCCCAGGAGATCATTTTGGAAAGATCACTGAAGGGGAGGCTGGCACATTGGCTGGGACATTGGGGTCCCTGCTAGGCTGATAGATGGAAGAGCAGGAGGCTGAAAGAGCAGGTGGGGCTGTTCTCAGTGGTGGCCACTGTCAGTGTCCACCACTGATCATGATCTCCGTCAAGTCCTAACCAAGGCCTCTTGGGGAAGTGAACAGTGTCAGGGATCTTCTTGGTTATGTTGATGAGCAACTCCTACTGGAATCTGTACAGCTCCTCTAAGTTCAGGGACAATTGGGGCATCAGACAACTCCAGAAAGCCATATACCCTGTTTGCATTTCAAAGAAGAATAAAAACCAGATCCAAAGGAGAGTAAACCCAGGCCTGGAGACTCCAAGGTATGTGTCTCCACCCCAAAGGGACCCTTCCAGCCTCTTTTCAAAGAGACTGGGCAGGGATAGCTTTCTTTCCAGCTTTCAGAAGGCACAGTACTACCTGTCCTGGGTAACCTGCTGGACTGGTCATTCCTGTGTCCTCCTCTGTACAAGGAGCACCTTCAGCCCCAGGCCCCACCATCTGCCTCTCAGCACATCGCCCCAGGAGGCATCGATGTAACAGGGAACAATCTGTGGTCCAACCCAAGCTCTTGAGACCAGAGCCCTCTGAAGCACAGGGAGTCTGGGCCCACTGAGGGTGCCGCTGGGAAGCACCAGGGTGTGGATGCGGCCTGTGACCACCAGCACCAAGGCTGGGCAGACTGGAAGGTCCATGAATCTGGTGCTGAGAGTGTTCTCACCACGGACTCCACTGGAGAAGCAAGCACAGGTCATTCATTCGCACTGAACCTGCATCGGTTCTAGGTGTGACAGGCAAAACGGGGTGGGAGCATCGCTTCTGCAGGGTAGATTGGGATTAAAAGGCAGGAGTTCAGTGGGCACAGGTGCACTGGTCTTGGTGGTGGACTGTGATGGGATTCAGTGGGCCCAGTCTCCCTGTGCTTCAGAGGGCTCTGGTCTCAAGAGCTTGGGGCATCAGACAACTCCAGTCCACCACCAAGACCAGTGCACATCTATCAGGTTCCAGAATAGACTCAAGCGTGTGGAAGACTCATTGGTTCCCCCTGACGCTGTTAACGGACTAACTTCCCATCTTTTCTCTTTCCATCCTCCAACCCTTATAACAAAACTGACAGTGCCTCAGAATTTTCCTGTATTCGGCATTTTCTCATTACTAGGACAACATATGGAACACCTGCAACTGAAAGGAGGAGAGGTGTATTTGGCCCACAGTGGTGGGGGTTCAATCTATGGGCCATCTGCTCGAAGGCAGAAACAGACTGGCAGAATGGTGCTGCCTCAGAGGAAGACACCACACGTTAGCCAGAAAACAGAGGTGGGGGTGGGGTAAGAAACACCTTCCCAAGCCACGCCCCCAGTGGCCCCTTCACAGCTAGGTACTCATCAGTGCTGAGCACAGTACCTGTGATCCAATCAACTTCCAAAACCATAGGGCTGTTAGGAGACATTTAGATCGAAACCTTAGCATTGTGTTTGGCCACAATATAGATCTTGTTTGGGAGACCAGAAAAAGTCAGTCCAAAATGTGAAGACTTGCTGAGCTGAAGGTGATTAAGAAGATGCAGAGGCAGGAAGCCCTCTGCCTCCTCCTCTGGCCTAAAGTCAGGACACAGACTTACACAGACAGGGGCGCTGCCTCCTGCCCACTGGGAGGGAGGAAGACCTCACGGAAGACCACTTTGGACCTCACAGCCTAGAGGTGCAGCAGAGGAATCCCCACAGCAAGCTTTGCGGACAGCCTCCACCTGCTGTCCACAGGCTGACCTCAGCTCCGCCCGGGAGACGTAGCGCCTTATCTCGTCCCTGCTCCAAAGCACTTCTGCCTTGAGATGTTAGGTACAGCGAGTGGGAGTGCAAAGCCGCCTTTGAGAACTCCTCCTTCCCTGGGCGTCTCTGTGCACATAGACTTCCGATTGCTTCTTCTCGTAAACCTGTCTTTTGAAACAGGGATCTCTTCTACTAAAAACCTGTGGTTGTTTTTCTTCCTTTATACCGGAAGCCTCTTGTTTGTGTTCAGGATAACAGAAACAAATAAAGATCTCATTAGCAGCCCCCTCTCCACATTGAAATGCTTGCTTTAAACTGCACTTGCAGTTCCCAGCAGACTTCAGCCTGTCAAGGTGCAGTGTCCCTTCCTGCAGGAGGCAGGGAACTCATTGTCAGTTCTTGGCAAGTCCAGGAACCTTGAGAAAAGAACTCATCAAAATATGTAGGTATAAAAGGCACAGTCTGATGGCAAGTCCTTGACTTGTCTTCCTAGCCTGGAAAAGCTGTAAGTCTGATCAGATTCCTGATCAAAAGTTGCAGCAAAGCAAACTTAAACAGAGCCCACATGTCAATCACTACTCTTGTCACACATGTACTAAATTTAATGAGATGAAGCTTATATTTTGCAAACAAATGAATCCTAGCTGCTCCGACAGTTCACCCATAACCAGAGAATTCAAGTTGCAAACCATCTGAGACACTGGTGACCTGCTGCTTTCCCCAAGACACCCGAACAAGGAAAGATTTCCCTTCACAAAGAGACCTTTTTTCCTTGCTTGTGTCAACATCTCCTGCTGGGCAGGACAGTGCTGTCATTAGTGTTTTAGAGCCAATGGCTCCTGGGGTGACTGGGGTGTTGGGTCTCTGTTCTACCCAGACCTTTCTATGACCTAGGGGATCCCGTGGTCCACCCAGTGGCTGATTTTAACATTGTTAACATGTCTGTCCACATTGTCAGCAGTCTTCTTTACAGAACCAGACTTCTGGCCACTTCCTGCTTTAGTTAATTCAAGTTAATGCAGTGGTGGGACACTGGATGATAGAACTGCTGCTTGCTGCCAAGCAGAGAGTGTCTGCACAGTTGCTAATCTGCTAGTTGCACAGGATAAATAGTCTCAGGCAAAAAATTAGCAATCGGGCTTCTTGATTAAAATGATTCATTCTTGCTCTATTTGGTCTTCACTGGTTTGGGTCAGGGGACTAGGGCTGTGGTGCGTACTCCAAGCTCCTGAGAGTCTTGACACGTGGCATTGGCACAAGTGATCTGCACTGCTGTGGGCTGTGCCAGGCCTGGTGCTGGAGGCTGCCTGCAGACTCGGTGTGACAGACACCTTTAGGCCGTGCTCTCACTCTAGGAGAGACCAGACCACACAGGAGTAAATGACATGGACTCTGTGGAGACGGTGAAGTGAGGTCACAGTAGAGGAAACTGGAAAGGGTAAGGGAGACCGAGGGTGCCCGAGGGAAGGGTGGAACTGCCAAGAGAGAGAGATGGGACCAAAGGCCATAAAGTGAGGAGCAGTCTTAGCCAGAGACCTCTGGCATTTAGCAGATGGCTCCGCGGAGGTGTTCATGACATTTTTTAGGGAGTACGGCCCAGCAGGGTGATGCTGTTGTGACTCTCAGGAGCTTGCAGTACTTGGCTGTCTCTGCAGGCTGGAAATGGGAGGAAATAAATCACGCCTGACATCTCCAGACAGTTTCCTTACTGGTGCCACACTTCCAGGTGCTGAGGAAGCGAAATGCCTCGCCGGACCTGCAGCAAGGAAATGCCTTCAGTGTGGCCAGCGTTGCAATGGGAAAATCAAAGCGCAATGAAATATCTCCGCCTGTTTAAGCTCCTTTCCCTAAAATACAATGCAAGATTGTTGTTGATCAGAAAAATGTCATTGTTTTGGTTTTTATTTTAATAAGTTTATAAAACTAAGTCATTTTCATACCATGAACAAGGAAAGAATGCTTGCTTTACCCAGACTTGTACCAGAAGTTGTGCAGGAATGAGCAATGGATACACACCGAACACACACACACACACACACACACTGACCACACACTGACCACACATACTGACCACATACACACACTGACCACACACACTGACCATACACATTGACTGCACATACTGACCACAACACATTAACTACACACACACAGGCCACACACTCTGACCACACACTGAGCATATATATGCACACACTGATCACGTACACACACTGACCACATACATTGACCACACACACTGACAACATACTGACCACACACTGACCACACACACACTGACCACACACACTGACCACACACATTGACCACACACACAGACCACACACACTGACCACACACGTGCACACACTGACCACACACACATAGACCACACACATGCACACACTGACCATACACACTGGCCACATACACATACACACACACACACACACACACATGCGTGTGCATCCTGCAGCGCTCTGATCCCTCTGCAGTTCCACCTCATGTCCTTTCCTAAGTAACACCCTCTGCATAATGGTGACTGAGTCCCCAGTCTTCAGCTGTGCCTCCTTTTGGAATATGAGCAATCTTCCTGGCACGAAAGATTCTGAGAACCTCAGGGGCTCCTCGTTGCCACCACGCAGGCACAGAAACCTGTCCCCAACTCAGGCTGTGCTGGGCCAGCTCCCTCTGCTGGCAACTGATCCCTCTGTCTCTCCCTGTCCCCGTCCCTGTCTCTGTCTCTTTCTCAATTTCTCTCTGTCTCTGCCTCTCTCTGTCTTGCCTGTCTGTGTCTCTGTCTGTCTTGTCTGTGTCTGTGTCTCTTGTCTCTCCTTTCCTTCCTTCCTCCCTCCCTCCCTCCCTCCCTCCCTCCCTTCCTTCCTTCCTTCCTTCGTTCCTTCCTTCCTTCCTTCCTTCCTTCCTTCCTTCCTTCTGCCTTCCTTCCTTCCTTCCTTTCTTCCTTCCTTCCTTCCTTCCTT